>NC_079543.1:460000-515000 GCF_015846415.1 Triplophysa dalaica
CACCAATGACCTGAGAGCCCAGCAAGAGAGAGTCTGTGATATCAAAATATCAAACTATTGTTAGACAAATTTACGATGAGCAACTATCCACCCAATAAATATCCACCTTTCACTTTTTCACTTTCACTTTCACTTTTCATAAAGCAGGCACAAATCTGGCACTACATGATATTACAAACATATTTCACCAATTAGCATCCATGTGCAATTTGAAAAGATCTTCAAAAAGTAAACCAAAAAACAGCAAAGAAAAGTGGTTCGACAACGAGTGCAAAACTATTAGAACAACAGTACGAAATCTTTCCAATAAAAAACACAGAGACCCTGACAATCAAGATCTGCGCCATCAATATCATGAAGCTCTGAAACTATACAAACAAACTCTCAGAACAAAGAAGGAACAACATACAGAACTGCTGTTTAGTGAAATGGAGGAGTCAATAAAAAACATAAACTTTTGGAATAAATGGAACACTCTCTATAGTCCACGGCAACAAGAACTGGCCATCCAAAATGGGAACATATGGAAGACACACTTTGAAACATTGTACAAAACAACAGAAATGAATTCTGCTCGAAATGAAATAAAAAGCAAATTGGAAATTATAATAAATAAGATTAATCAAAATCCCCTTGATTTCTCAATCACAATAAATGAGCTCACAGATAGATTGCATGAATTAAAACCAAACAAAGCATGTGGCATTGATGGAATATTAAATCAAATGATTAAATACACCAATGAAAAATTCAAGACGGTGATAACCAAATTCTTTAACATAGTTTTGAGTGTAGGATATTTTCCGGACACCTTGAATCAAGGCCTAATTACACCCATCTTTAAACAAGGAGACAAATTTGAGCCAAACAATTACAGAGGCATATGTGTCAACAGCAACCTGGGGAAAATATTCTGTTCGATCATAAATAAAAGACTGCAAAACTTTCTCCAAGACCACAAACTCCTGGAGAAAAATCAAATTGGATTTCTGCCCAAACACAGAACATCAGACCACATTTATACCCTCCACACTATCATCGACAAACATGTCCACAAAAACAAAAGTAAAGTCTTCGCTTGCTTTGTTGATTTTGAGAAGGCTTTTGACTCCATCTGGCATGAAGGTCTTTCCCTAAAACTATTAGAAAATGGGATTGGAGGGAAAACATTTGATTTAATCAGCAGCATGTATAAGAACAACACATGTGCAGTGAAAATAGGAAACAAACGAACAGAATTTTTCTCACAGTGTCGAGGCGTCAGACAAGGTTGTCCATTGAGCCCCACTTTATTTAACATTTATATAAATGAATTAGCCAAAGCATTGAATAATTTGACCGCTCCAGGCCCGATCCTGACCGAATCAGAAATCAAATGCCTCCTCTTCGCAGATGATTTAGTCATTCTGTCAGAAACAAAAGAGGGACTTCAACAGCTTCTTGACATCATAGATACTTTCAGTCAAACGTGGGCTCTTAAAATTAACCTCAGAAAAACAAAAATAATGATTTTTCAAAAGAGATCCAGGTGTAGGGAAAATCATTTTATATTCAGAGCAGGAAACCAAATTCTCCAACACACGAAAGAATACACTTATCTGGGACTAAAACTAAGTTCAACAGGAAACTTCAATCCGGCTGTAAATGATTTGAAATCAAAAGCAATGAGAGTCTTCTACATGATTAAAAATACGATTCAATATGAAATTCCAATTCAGACATGGTTAAAACTCCTAAAAGCAATAATTGAACCCATTGCATTATACGGCAGTGAGATATGGGGACCACTTAAAACTCAAGACTTCTCTAAATGGGAAAAAGAAGAAACTGAAACTCTACATACCCTCATCTGTAAGAGCATACTAAAAGTAAACAGATCGACACCAAACAACTCATGTAGAGCTGAATTAGGACGATACCCCTTATTGTTGAATATACAAAAAAGAGCTCTAAAATTCTATAAGCACCTGAAAAACAGTGATCCAAACTCATATCACGCTCAAGCTCTGCAGTTTTTTATGTAACGTAAACATTTCTTTTTGTTTGTTTTGTTAATTTGTTTGTTTATTTATTTTTCAGTATCTGTATCTACAATGATTTTGAAGTTATGTTTACAGTAATATGTAGTTTAAATTTAGCCATTGATTTACGCATTTTGTTTTGCATGTGTATTCTTTATTTGTTGTTTTGTTCATTGCTAATGAAATGACCAATGCTTTGGCAATACTGTACAAGTCATGTCAATAAAGCTCATTTGAATTTGAATTTGAGAGAGTGAGTGAGTGAGTGAGTGAGAGAGAGAGTGAGTGAGTGAGAGAGTGAGAGAGAGAGAGAGTGTGGGAGAGAGAGAGTGGGAGAGTGAGAGAGAGAGAGAGAGAGAGAGAGAGGAGTGGGAGAGAGAGAGAGTGAGAGAGAGAGAGAGAGAGGAGTGGGAGAGAGAGAGAGAGAGAGTGAGAGAGAGAGTGAGAGAGAGAGAGTGAGTGAGTGAGTGGGAGAGAGAGAAAGAGTGTGGGAGAGAGTGAGAGAGAGAGAGAGAGAGAGAGAGAGAGAGTGAGAGAGAGAGAGAGTGAGTGAGTGAGTGAGTGAGTGGGAGAGAGAGAAAGAGTGTAGGAGAGAGTGAGAGAGAGAGAGAGAGAGAGAGAGAGAGAGAGTGTGTTTGTTTGTGTGTGTGCGTGTGATATATTGTGTGTGTGTGTGTGATTGATTGTGTGTCAGGTTTGTGATTGTACAATCAGGTTTAGGTTCTAATCAGGTTTAGGTTAGAATCAGGTTTAGGTTATAATCAGGTTTAGGTTATAATCAGGTTTAGGCTATAATCAGGTTTAGGTTATAATCAGGTTTAGGCTATAATCAGGTTTAGGTTCTAATCAGGTTTAGGTTATAATCAGGTTTAGGCTATAATCAGGTTTAGGTTATAATCAGGCTTAGGTTATAGGTTAGGTTATAGGTTTAGGTTATAATCAGGTTTAGGTTATAATCAGGTTTAGGTTATAATCAGGTTTAGTTTATAATCAGGTTTAGGTTATAATCAGGTTTAGGCTATAATCAGGTTTAGGTTATAATCAGGTTTAGGCTATAATCAGGTTTAGGTTCTAATCAGGTTTAGGTTATAATCAGGTTTAGGTTATAATCAGGTTTAGGTTATAATCAGGCTTAGGTTATAGGGTTAGGGTTTAGGTTATAATCAGGTTTAGGTTATAATCAGGTTTAGGTTATAATCAGGTTTAGTTTATAATCAGGTTTAGGTTATAATCAGGTTTAGGTTATAATCAGGTTTAGGTTATAATCAGGTTTATGTTATAATCAGGTTTAGGTTATAATCAGGTTTAGGTTATAATCAGGTTTATGTTATAATCAGGTTTATGTTATAATCAGGTTTATGTTATAATCAGGTTTAGGTTATAATCAGGTTTAGGTTATAATCAGGTTTATGTTATAATCAGGTTTATGTTATAATCAGGTTTATGTTATAATCAGGTTTAGGTTATAATCAGGTTTAGGTTATAATCAGGTTTATGTATATATATTTTTTTTAATCCCCATTATCTTGCTTATTTTTTTATAGAGGACCACTGGAATGGGTGGACCCCACAATTGATCAAAAAATGGTGGTCCCGCTTATGGCAGAAAAACAAGAATGTTTGTGTGTGTGTGTGAGTGCACGTGTGCCTGAGGCTCTGTTTTAAGCAGGAATTCAGAATCTGTCAGAGCACATTTTATTTTATTAGTTGTGCAGCTCAACATCTTGTTCTAGCTTGCTCAGGTGTGTGTGTATGTGTGGGTGGGTGAAGGTTGGTCATTTTATCAACACTTTATATTGTATATCTGTAAGGCTCTGATATTATGAACTTGAAATGCTTCCCTGTCAAGAGAAGATCAATGTGCGTCATTGTTGTTGTACTTTGGTGAAGTTTGTGTGTCCAGACTGTGACTGACCTGATACTACTGTAAACAACTGTTGTGAACTTAACATATGAAATGTGTGTGAGGGCGATCGAGAGATTATTAATGCAGTTGAGTTGAGTGATGAGTGAAATATTGTGTTACACTGAATTATTGTTTCATGGATGAATGACAGCAGATTCAACTTCACCACAGATACTTTATGAACTACATTCAATCATAATTCTGACCTTCTGTTTTTTTTGTGCACCTTACAAATAGAAGAAAAAGAGAGAGAGAGAAAGAGAGGTAATGGTCTGATTAGACTCTCTCTCTCTCTCTCTCTTTCTCTCTCTCTCACTCACTCTTATTTTTTTCCCTGTCTGTCTGAAGCTCCTGCAGGTTTTTTCTTCTCTGTCTTTGTTCAGTCTCTTCTGGTTGGACACACAAACACAAACGCAGCTCGTGAGGAGTTGGCGAGCGAGCGAGTGGGTACAGGTGAAGATCTGATGATGAAGGTGATGAAGATGATGAAGATGAAGTCATGGATCACTGCTGTGAGGCTGTTGACAGCTTTATTAATTCTGCACGTGACACCAGCAGGTACACACACACACATACACACACACACTTCATTAAACTGGTCTTCAGGACGGTGTTATAGAGGTTTCATGTGGTTCTTCTGATGGTTGTTCTTGTGTTGCTGATGTTTGGATGAGTTCTTCAGATGGTTGTTTTGTGCACTGAAGGTCTGGAAGTGATCTCCTGCAGCTGGTCTCATCCTCAGTCTGGTTCTGCTTTATTGTCATGAAGTCATGAATGTGTACACGTCTAACAGAACTTGTGACTGTGATGCTGATCCATAAAACACAACAGCGTTGTGAGAGTGTTGGTCACATCTTCAAGCTCAGATGGTTTCATGTGGTCTGAACTGACAGACAGACAGACAGACAGACAGATTTTTCAGCACATTCCCAACAGGTCTGAAACTGTCCGCTGTCTTAAATCTAAACTTTTTCTTCAGTGGAACCTGAGAGAAGATATTTTGAGAAATGTCTCAGTGGTTTTGTGGAAGTCAATGAAGTTCAATGTTTTTGGATGATTGACGTTCTTCAAAATATCTTCTGTTGTGTTGTGAAGAAGAAAGAAACTCATGACGGGAGGATGAAAGAATTCCCTTTAAAGCAGCAGCAGTGTGTTTCATTAAAGAAACCATTCCCTTCAGGCGAAAGAATCCTAGTGTGTGCTTTAGCGTGTGCTCTAGTGTGTGCTGTAGCGTGTGCTTTAGTCTGTGCTGTAGCGTGTGCTCTAGTGTGTGCTGTAGCGTGTGCTCTAGTGTGTGCTGTAGCGTGTGCTTTAGTGTGTGCTGTAACGTGTGCTGTATGGATGAGAGCAGCATGACGTGATTCATCATTAACTATTTTATTGCGTCATTTTATAGTTCTCCTCATTAACATGAGTGCATCTGCAGACGCTTATATCCAAAGCATCTTCTGATGTATTTCTGAAGCATTAGAATCTGATGGAGTAAATCATGTAACCATGTTTTTGTAACCACGATGCTGCCATCTTTCTCCATTGTTCTTGTAAAAAAAGACGCCAAATGTGACCACAGCCTAACTGACCAGAGAATGATGACGTGAGCTCATATTGGTTGTCGCTCCCGAAAGTCGCTCATTATTTTTTTTAAGGTTGAACAATTCTCAACTTTGTAACTAGACACGCCCACTTCCTGTCCCCACCGGTGTCGCTCGTGTTACTGGAGATAGTTAAGTTTCCATTGAAATGAAGGACATCACATCGCTCTGCCACTGCTAGTCGCCCACAACCTTTGTGTTGCTAGTGAGCAAACATTTGTTAGTTTGTAGTAGTCAATGCATCCAGTTTCTCATTTTATACTTAAAACAAACCCATACACCGCGAAGAAAAAATGGTCTTGTCTTCAAGCAGAAATGTCTGAATATCCAAGATAGCAATTACATTTTCTGAAAAAGTCAGATTATGCCAAAGGTGAAAAGAAATATAAACCTCATTCAAGTGTTTTTTTTCAGAAAAGATTCAAATGGAACTCTGCCAAAAAATGAGAACTCTGCCCTCAAGTCGTTGGACAATCTTAGGACATGCGCTCATCTTCGCTACGCAAATGAAGATGGTTTCAATAAGGTTCAGGAGCTTTCTGACTCCCGTCTGTAGACTGCAACGCAACAGACCTTCTGCGCTTTGATTCATGGCGGAATTTGACTGTAAAGTTTCCCTGTAACTTTCGCTCGCTGTCCTGTGGCTCACTGGTTAGAACAGGGCGCTAGCAATTCCAAGGTCATGGGTTCAAACATTCTCAGAAACAAATGTATATGATTGCAATGTTAGTCACTTTAGATAAAAGCATCTGCCAAATGCATAAATGTAATTTAATATTCTGTTGAGAATAATCTATGAAGTCAAGTAAATGTTTGTTGATTTGAGAATGTTTAGTCGTCTGTACTGGAAAACAATACAACAAATACTAGGTAAGTAATGAATAGAACGTTTCTTTCCATTTCATTTACATTTTACATTTGGCAGACGCTTTCATCCATTGGATGGATTTGCTCTCATTTGAACAGTAAATTGATTTGTGGCTTGTTGACCCGTGGATTTCTTCAGACAGACGATGAAACAGATGAAAAACATCCTGCTGACATTAACACGAGACTATTGATAAGATGCACTTAAATTTGATAGGCAAATGAATTTAGTTTGATCAATGAAGAGCGCTGGCTGAAGTGAAGTCTTTTCTTTCTTTGAAGCACTTTGAAACTGCAATTCATGCTTTCTATCTCCTAGAATAGATTGCAGTAATTCCCTTGATCTGGGTATAAATAACTCTTCTGTCTCCAGACTACAAATGCGTCTGCAAGACTTTAAACTTGTGTTTGTATCGTGAACATGTCACTCCTGTTTTAATGTCCACTGGAGAATTGAGTTTAAAGTGCTTTTGCTTGTTGAAATGGTCTTGCTCGCTCTTATCTTTGTGATCTGCTGTGTGAACATCATCCATGAAGAAGTCTTAGATCTGCCAATCAGAAACTGTTAAGTGTTCCAGAGTCCAAACTAAACTCCAGCGCTCTTGTGGTAGCTGCACCTAAACTCTGGAACAGTTTCCTCTTCCACGTCAGAACTTCTCAAACTTGATACACTTTGACTTAAAGTTAAAAACACATCTTTTCGCTACATCTTTCACATGTGTTGTTACTTGTTGTATGTTCTTTTATCTCCATTTAAAACATTGTGCAGCACATTGGTCAATCTGTGATTGTGCTTCATAGAGAGCTACAGAAAACAGTCCAGCAGCTGAAGTTCTTCAGGTACATTTGGATTTTAGTTCAACTTCTTCAGAGGTGTTTGTAGGATCTTCACATCGTCATATCATAATGTATGCGTGTGATTGGCTGTTTCAATGTGGATGTCCTCATTAAGTTGAGATGTTTTTGGTGTTTAAAATCTCAGCAGCATGAGGAGATGAGGAGACTTTTTCACACAAGCTTCAGCATGTTTGTCAGTGAGGACTTCAGGTGGTGCCTGTGGATGTTTTTGTCAGTTTCTCTCACAGACTGTGTGTGTGTGTGTGTGTCTGTGTGTGTGCGTGTGTGTGTGTGTGTGTGAGATCTGACTGGAGACTGAGCTCTTATCTACGGTCCGGTGTTCTTCCTCATTGACCTTTCACCCCTGACTCGTTGCAGTTTCTTTGATTCATGCTCTTTCACAGATCTCTGTCGGGACCTGAGGAACATTCTCACTCCATCATGTCATTCATGCTCGTATGTAAAGCAGCGGATTGTTCATGTTGGGATGTGTTGAGTCAGGTGTGAATGCCACGTCTGTCACGGTGTAAAATATAAAACCTCTCTCAACTGTATGTCATCACAGATGTGTGTGTGATCTAATTTCTTCAGCTGAACACAAATAGATCAGTTCATATTAATATGTCGTCATGTTCTCTTCTTCAAACATCCATTCATGTCTCAAGCTTATTTTGTGATTTGAAAGCAAGAGGAAAAGAATTCAGTGTTTAATTCTAATAGGGACGCACTTCACTAACGTCTCGCGTGTCATGACTGGTTTTCATATTATTTCATCATAAGAACCGATGGAATGTGAAGTTATTAATATGGTGTGTTTGTGTCTTAATATATTTATGAAAGAAAATGTTCTGGGGTTTTTAAAGTGTTGTGAATATAATCACAAATGTTGGCGCTTGTTGTGTTGTTTTAGGATATTAACAGTGTCTATCCTTATTTAAATAATCAATGTTAATATATTGTGATGAGATAGCAGAATTCATTCTGTTTTATTTGAATGATATATGGTTTGTGTGATTGTGAACACAGAGATGTGATGTCACCTGCAGGTCATGACTCTGAGGTTAAAGGTCAAGGCTTTATGAGGGATCAGAAGAAAGTGTTTTAATAATCCATTCATCGTCTGCTCTGTTCTCTATAGTGTGTGTGTGTGTGTGTGTGTGTGTGTGTGTATGTGTGTTAATGAGGTCTTTTACAAAACAAAACTTTAAATGTCTGAACATCTGGACTGAATTCATTAATTCATTCTCTTAAAGTCATTCACATCTGGATCCCAGAAACACACACACACACACACACACACACACAAACACTGTATGTCTTTGATCTGAAGATTGTGTTGTGTGTGTTATTCAAAGCTTTCATTCTGAGTTAAGATTTGTCTGATGGTGTGAGTGTGTGAATAATGTATTTCAAATCTCATTTTAGGGTCATTCAGTGATGTCCTCTGTTGTAAAGTTTTATATGATAAAGTCATAAACATGCATGTGTGTGTGTGTGTGTGTGTGTGTGTGTGTGTGTATGTGTGTGGTAAATGTGTGGGGCAGATGCAGGTATTACACAAGCAGCAGGACTGACAGACACATGAGCAGTCTAGACCTGCAGCTGCTGGCACACACACACACTCTCACACACACACACACACACACACACACACATGTTGCGTTTTCATGTTTTAAATGTTCTTTACAAAGTCATGCTTGCTTTTCACATAAAACTGCAGAAAACTTTATTTTATTTTTACATTAAAAAACATGATTTATAAACAATTTTCCTCACGATGACAACAGAAAACATGTCACAAATAGCATAAATCACTGCTCTTACTATGTTTGTAGAGTTTTTTACAGGACCACACACACACACACACTGTACTCTTGACTTGTGTGATAAGGATACAGTAAGTGATGTTTGTCTTAGTACAAAAGCATCTGCTGAATGAATATTCATGTCATGACAAAGACATGTACGACACTATTGTCTCCAGCAACCAATCCCATCGATGTACTGAAGACTTTGGACCTATCGGATTCCATGGAGGGCGTGTCGTTGGAGGCGGGGCTTTGCGTAAGCAGGCGGGGCTCAGAGGAGGCGGATCTTGCGTATAAGATTGACAAAAAAATTCAAGTCAGCATCCCCACCAAACAGCTTTTCCCAGGTACGAGCTACACACACACGCACACACACACACACACACACACACACACACACACATAGAGAGTTCTGTGTGGATTAAACCTGTGTGTGTGTGTGTGTTTCAGACTCAGGGTTTCCGGTGGACTTCTCAGTGATGGTGACGGTGCGGGCGAGACGCGGCGCTCAGTGTTTTCTCCTCTCGGTGTATGACGGTGAGGGTGTGCAGCAGTTGGGCGTCGAGCTCGGACGCTCTCCCGTCTTTCTTTATGAAGACCACAACGGTCAGCCGACCCCTGACCTCTACCCCGTCTTCAAAAAGCTCAACCTGGCTGACGGCAAGTGAGTCACACCTGTGTTTTTTCAATGTCAACACCCGTCCAACTACACAACTCTTTTATACACTTAACCACCACGACCCACTGACAGCTTGAACTTCCTCACGGTGTCACACAAAGTCATGAATCTCTAGTGGTTTCTGAGCACAGATCAGTTCTGATAGTGGATCCGTTGACCTCCTGACACCTGGTGATGTTTCTGATTTGACATCACACCAGTTAAGATCTGTCTGGAATCTCACAGGTGGCACAGACTGGCGTACAGTGTGGAAGGTCAGAAGGTCACGCTTTTTCTGGACTGTCAAGAGGTGGCGACCCTTGACCTCCCCAGAGGTGAGAATCCTAAGGTCAGCACTGAGGGAGTGACTGTGTTCGGCACCAGACTCCTGGATGAAGAAGTGTTTGAGGTGAGTGTGTGTGTGTGTGTGCGTGCGTGCGTGTGTATGTGTCTGCGAGTGTGTGTTTGATATAGATATGTGTGTTTGTGTAGGGAGAGATCCAGCAGTTGTTGATCGCTGCGGACCCCAGAGCTGCTGCCAGTTACTGCCACACCTACATTCCTGACTGTGACTCCGCCCTTCCTTATAGCAGCCTATCACTGGACCCTGTGGAGGTAACCCCGCCCACACGATGTCTTGAACCTGTTGATGTCCTGTTGAACATGATGTTATAACACATGCCCTGCAGCTAATGTCTGATTCATTTATCAGCGGCTGGAGCTCAAGACATCATCACAAACACACGTCTAATGTTTAGAGCCAGTTTACAGTTTTTGGACGGGCCTGGGCGAAAGTGAGCGGGCACATTGACAGTCTTGGCTGTTTATTTAGAATCTTCTTTCTTTTCTTTTTATAAACCGTGGCACATAACACGCACAGCACAACAACAACAAACTACCACGTCTCAGTCCCAAACACGTTTTTTACAAGTATTGCATTAATATTAATCTAATTCATTAATTCACATTTTCGGTAAAACAGAAAGCTAATCAATTAATGACATTTATGTAATAATCAACACCAAATAAAACCTTGTCCAAAACTTTAAATCGCACATATAAAGTTTTTAATAATTACTCTTTGATAAACAAAAATAGCGCTAATTTAATCTCTTTAATGCCGCTCAAATGAAATGTTGCTGGAGGTTTGTTGGAGGAGTTCTCTCCCAGGGAAATACATGTTTTAAAAAAAATGATGTTCATAGAAATTTGTTTTGAAATCGCGCTAGCTAAAACATAACGTTATAACTGTGTACAAAGTGCAAAGCGCGCAAAAGCAAACTCACACTCACGATATGGCTCAGTCAATCAAATTCATTAAACAGCTAAAATGACACTTGATTATATTAAGATTTGAGTAATTATGTTGAATACAATAACATAACAATCATTTAATAAATAAAATATTTTTGTAATAAATGGGTGGGCCTATTCATAAAGTGGGTGGACATGTGCCCGTCCACTGGCTTGACACGCTGAGAACATGCTCATGTTTGTGTGTGAATTACACATTGGTTTGTTTGTCTAGATGATCTCACTGATGTCATGCAGATGTCACTTTTGTCGGTGGGTCTAGATTTTGTTGTCACTTCAGTTGAGTCAGTGAGAGAGATCACTCTGATGGACTGTTTAACTTACATTTGTTTATGTCAACTATATATGAAGAGGTATATGTAAACAAATATAAAAGAATATTTGGAGAGTTTGTTTCCAAAATGAGATTCCAATGAATATCAATATAATAACTCAACAAATACTGCTATCTAACACAATAAAACACAATAAAAACATGATTTTTGAACATTTCTCATTTTGTGACCAAACTCTTCATATGGACTATATATATTTCATTTTGTTCATATTTTGTGCACTCGACTACAGGGCTTAAAGTGACAGTTCCCCCCAAAATGAGAATGTTGTCATCTTTTCCAACCTTACACAAAAGAAGATATTTTGAAGAATGTTGTCGACTGGCCCCCATTCACTTGCATTGGTACAATAGAAGTAAATGGGGTGCAGTACATTCTTCAAAATATCTTCTTTTGTGTAGTGTGGAAGTGTGAGTAAATGATGACAGAAGTGAACTATCACTTTAATAACATGATATAAAAGTCAAAAGTGTTTATTCTTTAGTTGGAGCAGTAGCAGAAGCTGGTTTAGTTTTTTGACGTTGGTCAGTTCATCTCAGACTTTACACAATCATGTGGGTTTGAAAAGAGAACGTGTTGAACTGTTGTGTAATACATCTCAGTGTTTTTCAAGTGAATGCTAATCGTGCGCACAGAACGCTTCCTGTTACTATAGTAACGTCTACATGTGATCATGTTGTGATGGATTCAGAGCTGTCTGGCGCTTCATTTACACTCAAGAGAATAGAAATAAACATCATCTTCATCATTTCTCCTTCAACTCATGTGATAGGATTTAAACACCCACAAGCACACGTTTGTCTACACCAGGGTTCCTCAACTCTTACCCTGGAGGTCCGGAGCACTGCATAGTTTAGCTCCAACCATGATCAAACTTGCCTACCTCTGATTTTCTACTGATCCTGAACACCTTGATTAGCTTGCTCAGGTGTGTTTGATCAGGGCTGGAGCTAAACTGTCTACACCATCCTTATATAAAAGTGTGTGTTTGCAGTTCTGACATGAATCTAGTTTTCAGAGATTATTCATGACTGGATGATTTAATGACACTCTCACGACAGTGAAGAGAGCTGTGATGTTTGTTTGATCTGAGGGTGAGTGCAGCCGGTGTGTCTTCAGTTGTGTGTGATGCTGTTGTGCAGATCCAGAGACCCTCCAGAAAACCAGTAGAAGAAGACTTTGACGACCTCTACAGTGACCTTTACAGTGACCTCGCTGTGACCTCAACGCTTTCACCAACAGACTATGAGGTCTGTGTGTGTGATATTCTCAATCTGTGTGTGTGTGTGTGTGATATTCTCAATCTGTGTGTGTGTGTGTGATATTCTCAATCTGTGTGTGTGTGTGATATTCTCAATCTGTGTGTGTGTGTGTGATATTCTCAATCTGTGTGTGTGTGTGTGTGATATTCTCAATCCAATCTGTGTGTGTGTGTGTGATATTCTCAATCTGTGTGTGTGTGTGTGATATTCTCAATCTGTGTGTGTGTGTGATCTTCTCAATCTGTGTGGTGTGATATTCTCAATCTGTGTGTGTGTGTGATGATATCTCAAATCTGTGTGTGTGTGTGTGATATTCTCAATCTGTGTGTGTGTGTGGTCTGTGTGTGTGATATTCATCAATCTGGTGTGTGTGTGTGATATCTCAATCTGTGTGTAGGTGTGTGTGTGTCTGTGTGATATTCTCAATCTGTGTGTGTGTGTGTGATATTCTCAATCTGTGTGTGTGTGTGATATTCTCAATCTGTGTGTGTGTGTGTGTGTGTGTGTGTGTGTCTGTGTGATTATCTCAACTGTCTGTGTGTGTGTGTGTGTGTGTGTGTGTGATATTCTCAATCTGTGTGTGTGTGTGTGATATTCTCAATCTGTGTGTGTGTGTGATATTCTCAATCTGTGTGTGTGTGTGTGTGTGTGTGTGTGATATTCTCAATCTGTGTGTGTGTGTGTGTGATATTCTCAATCTGTGTGTGTGTGTGTGTGTGTGTGTGATATTCTCAATCTGTGTGTGTGTGTGTGTGTGTGTGTGTGTGTGTGTGATATTCTCAATCTGTGTGTGTGTGTGTGTGTGTGTGTGTGTGATATTCTCAATCTGTGTGTGTGTGTGTGTGTGTGATATTCTCAATCTGTGTGTGTGTGTGTGTGTGTGTGTCTGTGTGATATTCTCAATCTGTGTGTGTGTGTGATATTCTCAATCTGTGTGTGTGTGTGTGTGTGTGTGTGTGATATTCTCAATCTGTGTGTGTGTGTGTGATATTCTCAATCTGTGTGTGTGTGTGTGTGATATTCTCAATCTGTGTGTGTGTGTGTGATATTCTCAATCTGTGTGTGTGTGTGTGTGTGATATTCTCAATCTGTGTGTGTGTGTGTGTGATATTCTCAATCTGTGTGTGTGTGTGTGTGATATTCTCAATCTGTGTGTGTGTGTGTGTGTGTGTGTGATATTCTCAATCTGTCTGTGTGTGTGTGTGTGTGTGTGATATTCTCAATCTGTGTGTGTGTGTGTGTGATATTCTCAATCTGTGTGTGTGTGTGTGTGTGTGTGTGTGTGATATTCTCAATCTGTGTGTGTGTGTGCGTGTGTCTGTGTGATATTCTCAATCTGTGTGTGTGTGTCTGTGTGATATTCTCAATCTGTGTGTGTGTGTGTGTGTGTGTGTGTGATATTCTCAATCTGTGTGTGTGTGTGTGTGTGTGATATTCTCAATCTGTGTGTGTGTCTGTGTGTGTGATATTCTCAATCTGTGTGTGTGTGTGTGTGTGTGTGTGTGTGTGATATTCTCAATCTGTGTGTGTGTGTGTGTGTGTGTGTGTGATATTCTCAATCTGTCTGTGTGTGTGTGTGTCTGTGTGATATTCTCAATCTGTGTGTGTGTCTGTGTGTGTGATATTCTCAATCTGTGTGTGTGTGTGTGTGTGTGTGATATTCTCAATCTGTGTGTGTGTGTGTGATATTCTCAATCTGTGTGTGTGTGTGTGTGATATTCTCAATCTGTGTGTGTGTGTGTGTGATATTCTCAATCTGTGTGTGTGTGTGTGTGATATTCTCAATCTGTGTGTGTGTGTGTGTGTGTGTGTGTGTGATATTCTCAATCTGTGTGTGTGTGTGTGTGTGTGTGTGTGATATTCTCAATCTGTGTGTGTGTGTGATATTCTCAATCTGTGTGTGTGTGTGATATTCTCAATCTGTGTGTGTGTGTGATATTCTCAATCTGTGTGTGTGTGTGTGATATTCTCAATCTGTGTGTGTGTGTGTGTGTGATATTCTCAATCTGTGTGTGTGTGTGTCTGTGTGATATTCTCAATCTGTGTGTGTGTGTGATATTCTCAATCTGTGTGTGTGTGTGATATTCTCAATCTGTGTGTGTGTGTGATATTCTCAATCTGTGTGTGTGTGTGATATTCTCAATCTGTGTGTGTGTGTGATATTCTCAATCTGTGTGTGTGTGTGTGATATTCTCAATCTGTGTGTGTGTGTGTGTGTGTGTGATATTCTCAATCTGTGTGTGTGTGTGTGATATTCTCAATCTGTGTGTGTGTGTGTGTGTGTGTGTGTGTGTGTGATATTCTCAATCTGTGTGTGTGTGTGTGATATTCTCAATCTGTGTGTGTGTGTGTGTGTGTGTGTGTGTGTGTGTGTGTGATATTCTCAATCTGTGTGTGTGTGTGTGTGTGTGTGTGTGTGTGTGTGATATTCTCAATCTGTGTGTGTGTGTGTGATATTCTCAATCTGTGTGTGTGTGTGTGTGTGTGTGATATTCTCAATCTGTGTGTGTGTGTGTGTGTCTGTGTGTGTGATATTCTCAATCTGTGTGTGTGTGTGTGTGATATTCTCAATCTGTGTGTGTGTGTGTGTGTGATATTCTCAATCTGTGTGTGGGTGTGTGATATTCTCAATCTGTGTGTGTGTGTGTGTGTGTGTGTGTGTGTGATATTCTCAATCTGTGTGGTGTGTGGTGTGTGATATTCTCAATCTGTGTGTGTGTGTGTGTGTGATATTCTCAATCTGTGTGTGTGTGTGTGTGTCTGTGTGTGTGATATCTCAATCTGTGTGGTGTGTGTGATATCTCAATCTGTGTGTGTGTGTGTGTGATATTCTCAATCTGTGTGTTGTGTGGGATATTCTCAATCTGTGTGTGTGTGTGTGTGATATTCTCAATCTGTGTGTGTGTGTGTGATATTCTCAATCTGTGTGTGGTGTGTTGTGTGTGATATTCTCAATATGTGTGTGTGTTGATAGTCGCATCAGTGTGTGTGTGTGTGTGATATTCTCAATCTGGTGTGTGTGTGTGTGTCATCTGTGTGGTGTGTGTTGTGATATTCTCAATCTGTGTGTGTGTGTGTGTGTGGTGTGTGTGTGATATTCTCAATCTGTGTGTGTGTGTGTGTGATATTCTCATCTGTGTGTGGGTGTGTGTGTGATATTCTCAATCTGTGTGTGTGTGTGTGTGTGTGTGTGATATTCTCAATCTGTGTGTGTGTGTGATATTCTCAATCTGTGTGTGTGTGTGTGTGTGTGATATTCTCAATCTGTGTGTGTGTGTGTGTGTGTGTGTGTGTGTGTGATATTCTCAATCTGTGTGTGTGTGTGTGTGTGTGTGTGATATTCTCAATCTGTGTGTGTGTGTGTCTGTGTGATATTCTCAATCTGTGTGTGTGTGTGTGTGCGTGTGTGATATTCTCAATCTGTGTGTGTTGTGTGTGTGTGTGTGATATTCTCAATCTGTGGTTGTGTGTGTGTGGTGTGTGATATTCTCAATCTGTGTGTGTGTGTGTGTGTGATATTCTCAATCTGTGTGTGTGTGTGTGTGTGTGTGTGTGATATTCTCAATCTGTGTGTGTGGCTGTGTGCGTGCGTGATATTCTCAATCTGTGTGTGTGTGTGCGTGTGTGCGTGCGTGATATTCTCAATCTGTGTGTGTGTGTGTGTCTGTGTGATATTCTCAATCTGTGTGTGTGTGTGTGTGTGTGTGTGTGTGTGTGTGTGATATTCTCAATCTGTGTGTGTGTGTGTGTGTGTGTGTGTGTGTGATATTCTCAATCTGTGTGTGTGTCTGTCTGTGTGATATTCTCAATCTGTGTGTGTGTGTGCGTGTGTGCGTGCGTGATATTCTCAATCTGTGTGTGTGTGTGTGTCTGTGTGATATTCTCAATCTGTGTGTGTGTGTGTGTGTGTGTGTGTGTGTGTGTGTGTGTGTGTGATATTCTCAATCTGTGTGTGTGTGTGTGTGTGTGTGTGTGTGATATTCTCAATCTGTGTGTGTGTCTGTCTGTGTGATATTCTCAATCTGTGTGTGTGTGTGATATTCTCAATCTGTGTGTGTGTGTGTGTGTGTGTGATATTCTCAATCTGTGTGTGTGTGTGTGTGTGTGTGATATTCTCAATCTGTCTGTGTGTGTGTGTGTGTGTGTGTGTGATATTCTCAATCTGTGTGTGTGTGTGTGTGTGTCTGTGATATTCTCAATCTGTGTGTGTGTGCGTGTGTGCGTGCGTGATATTCTCAATCTGTATGTGTGTGTGTGTCTGTGTGATATTCTCAATCTGTGTGTGTGTGTGATATTCTCAATCTGTGTGTGTGTCTGTCTGTGTGATATTCTCAATCTGTGTGTGTGTGTGATATTCTCAATCTGTGTGTGTGTGTGTGTGTGTGTGTGATATTCTCAATCTGTGTGTGTGTGTGTGTCTGTGTGATATTCTCAATCTGTGTGTGTGTGTGTGTGTGATATTCTCAATCTGTGTGTGTGTGTGTGTGATATTCTCAATCTGTGTGTGTGTGTGTGTGCGTGTGTCTGTGTGATATTCTCAATCTGTGTGTGTGTGTGTGTGTGTGATATTCTCAATCTGTGTGTGTGTGCGTGTGTGCGTGCGTGATATTCTCAATCTGTGTGTGTGTCTGTCTGTGTGATATTCTCAATCTGTGTGTGTGTGTGTGTGTGTCTGTGTGATATTCTCAATCTGTGTGTGTGTCTGTCTGTGTGATATTCTCAATCTGTGTGTGTGTGTGTGATATTCTCAATCTGTGTGTGTGTGTGATATTCTCAATCTGTGTGTGTGTGTGTGTGTGTGTGTGTGTGTGTGTGTGATATTCTCAATCTGTGTGTGTGTGTGTGTCTGTGTGATATTCTCAATCTGTGTGTGTGTCTGTCCGTGTGATATTCTCAATCTGTGTGTGTGTGTGATATTCTCAATCTGTGTGTGTGTCTGTCTGTGTGATATTCTCAATCTGTGTGTGTGTGTGATATTCTCAATCTGTGTGTGTGTGTGTGATATTCTCAATCTGTGTGTGTGTGTGTGTGTCTGTGTGATATTCTCAATCTGTGTGTGTGTGTGTGTGTGATATTCTCAATCTTTGTGTTAGTGTGTCTGTGTGATATTCTCAATCTGTGTGTGTGTGTGTGTGATATTCTCAATCTGTGTGTGTGTGTGTGTGTGTGATATTCTCAATCTGTGTGTGTGTGTGTGATATTCTCAATCTGTGTGTGTGTGTGTGTGATATTCTCAATCTGTGTGTGTGTGTCTGTGTGATATTCTCAATCTGTGTGTGTGTGTGCGTGTGTGATATTCTCAATCTGTGTGTGTGTGTGTGTGCGTGTGTGTGTGTGATATTCTCAATCTGTGTGTGTGTGCGTGTGTGTGTGTGTGCGTATATGTGTGTGATATTCTCAATCTGTGTGTGTGTGTGTGTGTGTGTGTGTGTGCGTGTGTGTGTGTGATATTCTCAATCTGTGTGTGTGTGCGTGTGTGTGTGTGTGTGCGTGTGTCTGTGTGATATTCTCAATCTGTGTGTGTGTGTCTGTGTGATATTCTCAATCTGTGTGTATGTGTGTCTGTGTGATATTCTCAATCTGTGTGTGTGTGTCTGTGTGATATTCTCAATCTGTGTGTGTGTGTCTGATATTCTCAATCTGTGTGTGTGTGTCTGTGTGATATTCTCAATCTGTGTGTGTGTGTGTGTGTGATATTCTCAATCTGTGTGTGTGTGTGTGTGTGTGTGTGATATTCTCAATCTGTGTGTGTGTGTCTGTGTGATATTCTCAATCTGTGTGTGTGTGTGTGTGTGATATTCTCAATCTGTGTGTGTGTGTGTGTGTGTGTGATATTCTCAATCTGTGTGTGTGTGTGTGTGTGTGATATTCTCAATCTGTGTGTGTGTGTCTGTGTGATATTCTCAATCTGTGTGTGTGTGTGATATTCTCAATCTGTGTGTGTGTGTCTGTGTGATATTCTCAATCTGTGTGTGTGTGTGTGTGTGATATTCTCAATCTGTGTGTGTGTGTGTGTGTGTGATATTCTCAATCTGTGTGTGTGTGTGTGTGTGTGATATTCTCAATCTGTGTGTTTGTGTGTCATATTCTCATTCTGTGTGTTTGTGTTTAAAAAAAAATTGTGTGAATGTTTGTGTGTCTATTTATCATTCTGGCTGTGTGAGTGTTCAATTCTCATTCTGTGTGTGTTTGTGATGTCAGGTGGTGGAGTATGAGGACTCTGATAATGTCACAGAATATTTTAAGGAATACACAGAATATCATGAATATGATGAGTATGACTATCAGCCGGCAGAGAGAGAACAACAGATCTACAATGGACAGGTATTGTTCTCTCTCTCTCTCTCTCTCTCTCTATCTCTCTCTCTCTCTGTGCATGCTGGGAGCGTTTGGGGGTGTGTGGAGTTTTTTCGTGGTGAGAAAGGGTGACCGTAGTGCTATTTAAAATTGGTTAAAACATATAAACATATAATACAAAAAAAAAGAAGTTAGTTTGAGTGGTTTGTGGGCCTTTGGGACGGTGCTGGGATGGCGTCGGTCTCAAACGGCGGAGAGCCACCGACACGTGTGTCTTTGAGCAATGGAATCAGGTGTGTTCCTGCGCCCGGAGTGGAGGTGGAAGACGTGTTAATGGCCGCTGGAGAACAGATCGGATTTGAAAACATTTCTTCGGCATCGAGAATGAACAAGGCAGTTGTGGTTTTTGTAAAGGAAGAAGAGTTAGCTAATCGCCTAGTTGTCAGCGGAATTGCGGTAAGTGGCGTTTTTATTAATGTTTCCCCGCTGGTTGCGCCGACGACACGTATAACTATCGCGAATGTGCCCCCATTCATTCGTGATGATGAGATTGAGCGGGGATTAGTTCGTTATGGGAAGTTTGCGATCACACAATCAAAAAGGTTCCACTTCGCTGTAGAAATGCAGCATTGAAGCATGTTATGTCATTTAGGCGGCAGGTGTTCATGTTTTTGAATGAGCCAGATTTGGATGTTTCGTTCAGAGTTTGGCATGAAGGTAAGGCGTACATGATTTATGCAAACTCTGGAAGTATGAGATGTTTTGAGTGTGGAGATGTGGGACATAAAAGGATGGCGTGCCCACATAAAGCCCAGAACGATGAAGAAGTTGCGGGTCCTAGTGACGCTGCTAATGAAGCAAATAGACATGATACTGTATTACATTTGAACACTGAAGAATCAAGTGATGGTCAAGCTCAAAGTATAACTCAAACGGATGATGTTGTTAGCGATGTTGTTAATGATGATGGTGATAAGAATGAAGCTGAGGTGGAGAAAGATGAGGAACATGGCTTGTCTGAACAAAGTTAAAAGGCTGAGATTAATGAAAGTGTAGATGATGAAGTGGCAGGGACATCTGAATGTGTTGTAATGTCTGAGGATGAAGAGATAGGAGATGATGATTCAGTTTCTGACATGTTTGAGATAGGGTCACAGGTCTTAGATGACACGTACACATTGCAGGAAATTGATAAGTTTTTGGATGTAACGTTTGGAAAAACAGTGAAGGTGAAAGACTCTTTTCCGGATATAGACAAATTCATTGGGTCAGGGGGATTGCTACTGAAAACGGCCAGTTACGAGGCATTAAATATAAAAGAGATTTTGCTTGAAAAAAATGGTAAAAAATTTAAGAAAGGAAAAAACGCGTACTTTGGAAGGAAAATAGTAAAACTAAAAAAAAAATGCACATGGTGATTTCTAAACTTTGTGAGTTACATTTGTTCCTGTCCT
Source organism: Triplophysa dalaica (assembly GCF_015846415.1). Classification (NCBI taxonomy): domain Eukaryota; kingdom Metazoa; phylum Chordata; class Actinopteri; order Cypriniformes; family Nemacheilidae; genus Triplophysa; species Triplophysa dalaica. The sequence continues at coordinate 480,352 of NC_079543.1, forward strand.
GTCTATTTCCTTTCCTCCTTATTATGGGGTATTTGAGGGTGGGGTCTTTAAATATAAATGGAGGTAGAGATAGGAATAAGTTAGCTACAGTCTCTAAGTTTTTCCAAATTAATCGGGTTGATGTAGTTTTTTTACAAGAAGCCCATACTAATAATGAAAATGAATGGAGTAGGTGGTGGGAGGGAAAGCTTATTTTAAGTCATGGGACAAACAAAAGTGCAGGAGTAGCAATTCTATTTTCTAAGAATATAAATGTAAAAATTTTAAGTGTAAATGAGGTTGTAAAAGGTAGAATGTTATTAACTAAAATAGAGATTGAAAAAATGGTATTTATTTTAATGAATGTTTATGCCCCAAATAATGGGGTTGAAAGGATGGATTTTTTTATAGAAATGAGACAAGAAATTCGGACACTTAATAGTAATGAATGTATTGTTTTGGGAGGAGATTGGAATTGCACCACAGATTTTACAATTGATAGAAATGGTGAAGAGCCAGATAGTCGATCTAGTAATGTGTTGATGAAAGAATTAAATGAATTTGATTTACTAGATGTATGGAGAATGATCAATAAAAAAGCCAGACAATATACTTGGCTTAAAGTAACGGATGAGAGAATCTGTGGTGCATGACTAGATAGATTTTATTTGGGTAAATTATGGAAAAAAAATAGGGTGATGAATACTTCCATTTTGCCTAACGGTTTTTCAGACCATCACATGGTTATTTTTGATTTTCATTTTAAAAGTTCGTCAAAATGTATTTTTTATTGGCATTTAATGCTAAATTATTACAAGATGTTCATTTTTGTGAATTATTTGATCTGTTCTTGAAGAAATGGAAAATAAAGAAAGAATCATTTGAAAATCTCAGTCAGTGGTGGGATGTGGGTAAAGTGAACATAAGGATTTTTTGTCAGAATTATTCATCATGTACTGGATCAGTGGTAAAGAAAACTGTGGAAAGATTACAAAGAGACATTGAACTTTTAGAAAAGGAATGCTTTTATAATAATGAACTTGTGCATGATGATGCCTTACGAAGGAAAAGGAGAGAGCTTGGGACTTTCCTACAGGAACAAGTAAAGACAGAGTTAATAAGGGCAAGATTTTGCTCTATTAAAGACATGGACACTCCAAACACTTTCTTTTTTAATCTTGAAAAGAAAAGTACAAAACAGAAACAAATGTATCATCTTCGTCGCCATGATGGTTCTATAAAAACAGATCCTGTAGAAATAAGAAAGTTGGCAATGGAGTTCTACTCACAACTATATACTTCTGAACACTGTGACACCGAAAGTGCTGATGATCTACTGAGTAATCTACCAAAGCTTGACAGTGAGCAGAAAAAGGCTCTGGATAGTAATATTACTTTTCAAGAGCTGACAGAGGCAATACAGCAGTTGTCCAAGGGTAGATCCCCATGAATTGATGGATTGACTGTGGAGTTTTATCAACATTTTTGGAGTGTGTTGGGAGAAGATGTTTATGAGGTATTGTCTGAATGTTGCAAAAGTAAGAGTTTTCCGATAAGCTGCAGTAGGGCAGTACTCTCCTTACTTCCAAAAAAAGGAGATCTAGGTCTTCTAAAAAATTGGAGACCGGTGTCATTACTGTGTGTTGACTATAAAATATTTTCTAAATGTTTAGCTAATAGACTAAAGGCTTATCTAAGTTTATTGGTTCAGAAGGAACTGACATACTGTATTCCTGAAAGGTCTATAATGGACAATATTTTTTTACTACGTGATGTTATGGAAATAAGTATATTTCAACTATGAAATTGGTTTTCTTTCTTTAGATCAAGAGAAGGCATTTGATAGAGTAGACCACGGTTATCTCTACAATGTTTTAGGGAATTTTGGTTTTGGGGACATATTTATTTCATATATTCAGTTGTTGTAATCAAATGCATTTGTTCTTGTGAAAGCTGGTGGTGTTTTAAGTGCACCAATACCTGTTTTTAGAGGAATCAGGCAGGGCTGTCCACTCTCAGGACAATTATATAGCCTTGTGATTGAGCCTCTTTTGTGCAGGTTAACAAGAAATCTTAATGGAGTCTTGATTCCAAATGGAGACATAAGTTCTATGGTGTCTGTGTCGGCATATGCTGATGATGGTACGATTTTTATTACAGGCCAAGACGATGTTACAGTTTTAACTAAGAATATTGAACAATATGAAATGGCATCCTCAGCTAGATTAAACTAGGGGAAAAGTGAGGGTTTTATTATTGGAGAGTGGATGAGAAAAGGACCCCCACAGCTTCCTGGTGGGTTGAAATGGGGTAGGGAAGGGTTGAAAGTTTTAGGTGTATATCTAGGGAATAACAAATTTCAGGAAAAAAATTGGGAGGGAATGTTGGAGAAAGTAATTGCTCGATTGTCTAAATGGAAATGGCTATTACCACAGATGTCATATAGAGGGAGAGTTTTGGTTGTTAACAATCTAACTGCCTCTACGCTGTGGCACCGGATAATGGTAATGGAGCCACCGGATGAACTGATTTGCCTTATACAGAGAGCATTAGTGGACTTCTTCTGGAGCGGGCAGCACTGGATCCGAGCAGCTGCACTGTACCTACCTGTACAGGAAGGAGGACAGGGTCTTGTGGATGTGAGGAGTCGTATCCTTGCTTTTAGAATTCAAGCAGCACAGAGACTCTTGTACAATAAAGATTTGACTTGGGCCCAAACTGCTTGTGCTTTGCTACAGAGAGTAGGAGGATTGGGCTTGGACGAACATTTATTCCTAATAAAACTGGAGGAGGTGAGCTTGTCCAAGATTACACCGTTTTACAGGTCTATGTTGAAGGCATGGAGAACTGTTTTTAAAGCAAAGAGGGACATTGATCATCAAGGACATTGGGTTACTGAAGAACCTTTGTTTTTTAATCCACTGATACAGACAAGACTGTTATCTTCTGTGAGTATACAAACATGCTTAATAAAGAATAAAATTGTAAAACTGGGGCATCTCTAAGACGATAATGGATGGCGATCAGTAGAGAACCTCACAGAGGTGACAGGATTACGATCATTAAGACTCACAGCAAAACTGATGGAAGAGATTTTGAATGTAATACCAAGCAGCTACAGAGAGACCATTGCACGAAAAGAAAATTATACTATTGGATTCCCTGACATAGAAATTGCGCCAGGAAGTAATGAAGATCTGGAAGGCGAAGACGCTGGTTCAATTTTGTCCTATATATAATGGGATTATATAGTAGTGATATGTAGAAATGTATGAGTTTTGAAATGTAAAATATTAAAGATTTATAAATCTCTCTTTCTCTCTCTCTCTCTCTCTCTCTCTCTCTCTCTCTCTCTCTCTCTCTGGTGGTTCACACATTGAGATGTTTGTGTGTTCTTCTGATTTCAGTCTTCACTCGGTCCAGAGAAAGGGCAGAAAGGAGAGCCGGCAGTGTTAGGAGAGGTGACACACACAATGTTACTATAGTAACACACTGTGTGATTGTATGTGATTGTGTTATGACGCTGATGATGTAATATTGTATTTTTCTGTCTGGCGTTCTGAAGGGGACTCTTGTTATGGGACCTCCTGGTCTTCACGGCCCTGAGGTAACTTCACGTCTCTCATCTGTCGTGTTGTCCAGCAGTTCTTGTGTGTGTGTGTGTGGACTGTGTTTTTATATGTTTGTGGGGACCTAACCCTGAATGAACACCAACACATGGGGACTCGTGTCACTGTGGGACCAAAACTGAGGTCCTCACAACCACACAAGCTTTTTTTAAAATCTATAAATGCAAAAAATGTTTGTTTTGAAAACAAAGTGTTTTTTTGATTCGTGTGTGTTTCTGAACCGTGTGTTTCTGTGTGTGTTTCTGTGTGTGTTTCTGTATCGTGTGTGTTTCTGTGTGTGTTTCTGTGTGTGTTTCTCTGTGTTTTTCTGAACCGTCTGTGTTTCTGTGTGTTTTTCTGAACCGTCTGTGTTTCTGTGTGTGTTTCTGTGTGTGTTTCTGTGTGTGTTTCTCTGTGTTTTTCTGAACCGTGTGTGTTTCTGTGTGTGTGTTTCTGAACCGTGTGTGTTTATGTGTGTGTTTCTGTGTGTTTTTCTGAACCGTGTGTATTGTGCTTTGCAGGGTGAGCCGGGTGAGGCCGGAGCGATGGGTCCTCCAGGACCGATTGGAGATCAAGGAGACCTGGTAACACACACTCACTTACACACACTTACACACTTCAGTCGTCATGACAACCGTTCCAAACACATGTACCTGTGCTGTGTGATGAACTCAGGGCCCTGAGGGTCGTCCAGGATTGGCAGGGGCTGATGGGATACCTGGTCCTCCAGGCACTCTGCTCATGCTGCCAGTGAGTTTACTGTCAGTCAGACTTCACATGAGTTCTGCTCGTGTACACACACACAGGTCTGGAGTCAGTTAATCATGTGTGTGTGTGTGTGTCAGTTTCAGTTTGGTGGTGATGCTAGTCAAGGGCCGGTGATATCAGCTCAAGAAGCTCAAGCTCAAGCAATCCTACAGCACACAAAGGCAAGACACTTGTACCTCTGTTTCAAACTCCACACAAACTAAATCAACTCTACACACACTCGCACAATTTACATCAACTCTACACACACTCGCACGAACTAAATCAACTCTACACAACTAAATCAACTCTACACACACTCACACAATTTACATCAACTCTACACACACTCACACAAACTAAATCAACGCTACACACACTCGCACACACTAAATCAACGCTACACACACTCGCACAAACTAAATCAACTCTACACACACTCGCACACACTAAATCAACTCTACACACACTCGCACACACTAAATCAACTCTACACACACTCGCACAAACTAAATCAACTCTACACACACTCGCACACACTAAATCAACTCTACACACACTCGCACACACTAAATCAACTCTACACACACTCGCACACACTAAATCAACTCTACACACACTCACACAAACTAAATCAACTCTACACACACTCGCACACACTAAATCAACTCTACACACACTCACACAAACTAAATCAACTCTACACACACTCGCACACACTAAATCAACTCTACACACACTCGCACAAACTAAATCAACTCTACACACACACTCGCACACACTAAATCAACTCTACACACACTCGCACACACTAAATCAACTCTACACACACTCGCACACACTAAATCAACTCTACACACACTCGCACAAACTAAATCAACTCTACACACACTCGCACACACTAAATCAACTCTACACACACTCGCACACACTAAATCAACTCTACACACACTCGCACAAACTAAATCAACTCTACACACACTCAAATCCATGTTCACAGAGCCTCAGGAATGTGTCCATTTCACCTGTAATTCTATATTTGTTGTGATGTTTGTGTCTCAGCTGTCTTTGAAAGGTCCACCCGGACCGCTGGGACTCATCGGACGTCCCGGTCCACTGGTGAGTCTACACAACCTTTGTGTGTGCGTGTGTATGTGTGTGAGTGGATGCGTGCGTGCGGGCCTGTGTGTCTCTGTGTGTGCATGTGTTATTGAGAGTGTGTGTGTGTATCCGTGCATGGATGTGTGTGTTATTGATTGTGTGTGTTTTTTAGTGTTTTTGTGTGTGGATGCGTTCGTGAGGGCCTGTGTGACTTGACACGATTTCACTACAAAAATTTCTAAATGCTATTAGATTATTAATGATAATCTTAAATCTATAACTTATTTTATTAGTAAGTTTATTTATTTTTATTTAGCCTTGTTGTGCAAGCACTGTTGAGCTTGTGCAGAGGCAGCAGCTTTTGCCAGAGGGGAACTGGAATCCCCTGGTTGGTCCTGGGTTCTCCTGAATTTTTTTTTCTCGATTGGAGTTTTGGGTTCCTCGCCGCCATTTGCATATTGTAAACTATTTGCCTGGCTGGGGGGGCTGCTTTAGAATTTAGAAGTTAGACATAATTAATATTGCATATAGGAATTTATAGTGCGTTTAATATTTGACCTGTGATTCTCTCTCCTTTATCTCAAATGTGTGCTTTCTGTAATGAAACTCTCGCATCTTGAGACGGTTCGTAATCCAATAGCAGGCATGGGTCGGGGCAGGCAGCAGACAATCTTAATCCAGTGGGAGGCGTAAGGCGAGGCAGGTGGCAAACAATCTTGAGTTCCAGTAACCAGAGATCAGAGTCCAAAGACAAGCAGCAAACAAACACGAAAGGTATAGGCAATCCAGAGGAAATACACAGATATGCAGGTAGTAGGAGATACAGCTCAGAAATGTTAACCGGGGCCAAACAAGACTTCGCAAAGATCCAAGGAGGGTACATGACTTAAATAGCTCCCACAATGAAGTTCAGGTGTGCAAGTAATCAGCAACAGGCATATGGGAAATGGAGTCCAAATAGGTTCAATATTCTGGGGAGGGAGCCCTCTGGTGGCGAACGGAAGAGTCTGCAGGAACCTCATTCGTGACATCTTCAGTGTGCGAGTGTGTTTGCGTCTATGTCAATGTGTGTAAGTATGTATGCATATTGTGTGTGTGGAGCATTTGTATGTCTGTCTTTTGTGTTTTCACCTTTTTCTTGTTTTTACAGGTGTATGCCTTTAGTTGTTTTTCTTGTATTCAATGTGTCTCATGTACAGCTGCTTTGTAACAATGAAAATTGTAAAAAGCGCTATATAAATAAAGTTGAGTTGAGTTGAGCTGTGTGTGTCTGTGTGTGTGTGTGTTATTGATCTGTCTGTGTGTGTACTTGTACATCTATCTTTATGAGGACCAGTTTGAGTTTTAGACCAGCAGAGTGAGGACTAAGAGAGTAAAGTGAGGACATTTTCACTTTCTGAGACCCCTTTAAAGGGCTGTTTGAGGGTCAAGACCTGGTTTTAGGGTTTAGGTTATAATCAGGTTTAGGTTAGGGTTAGGGTCAGGCAAACATGTGGGTTTTTGAGTGTGCGTGTGTTATTAAGAGTGTGTGTGTGCATGTGTGTGTATTAGTGAGAGTGTGTGTCTGTTTGAGTGTGTGTGTGTGTGTGTGTGTGGTATTGAGAGTGTGTGTGCATGTGGGTTATTGAGTGTATGTGTGTCTGTGTGTGCGGGTAGGGTTGACACATCAGAATGTGATTTATTTCATGCATTGGACGTTGTTTTGTCTTGTGCATGTTCAGTGTGTGTATTGAAGTTTGTCATGATGCCTCTATATACAGTCTGTATGCACGTTCAGTATGTTAGTGATAACGTACAGACAGCCGGCTGCTTGTACATTATCCTGCTTATTACACGGCTAATTGCCACATGAGAAAAAAACTGTACGTAAAATGTCTTATTAGCTAACTTTTACTGAATACAGACCATCTGTGAGGAAAAGACGTTTACTTTGGGTTTTAAGGTAAAAAACGATGTTCAAATGTCATGAACAGGCAATTTGGTTATATGTTATATTTGTAACATAAATAAATATGAGGGGGCACGGTGGCTTAGTGGTTAGCACGTTCGCCTCACACCTCCAGGGTTGGGGGTTCGATTCCCGCTTCCGACTTGTGTGTGTGTGGAGTTTGCATGTTCTCCCCGTGCCTCGGGAATTTCCTCCGGGTACTCCGGTTTCCTCCCCTGGTCCAAAGACATGCATGGTAGGTTGATTGGCATCTCTGGAAAAATTGTCCTTAGGGTGTGAGTGCGTGAGTGAGTGAATGAGTGAGTGTGTGTGCCCTGCGATGGGTTGGCACTCCATCCAGGGTGTATCCTGCCTTGATGCCCGATGACTCCTGAGATAGGCACAGGCTCCCCGTGACCCGAGGTAGTTCGGATAAGCTGTAGAAAATGGAATGGAATGGAATATAAATATGACATATTTATATTTCATTTGTCCAACAAGAAAAAGTCAAACTGATTTGCTGCCCCCGGGTTACCGTGTGTTACTAGTTTTGAGTGGTTGTTATATGGGAATATAACACTGCGTGTGATTAATAATTAGAGGATACAGTCCTAATTCTGCTCTGCAGGCGTTGTTTGGAGTTTTTCTCTGTACCCGTAGAATGTTTTTACACATTTCTGTTTGCAGAATCTCTATTGGGTGTTTGTCCCATTGTGTTTCCATCTCTCTCTCTCTCTCTCTCTCTCTCTCTCTCTCTCTCTCTCTCTCTCTCTCTCTCTCTCTCTCTCTCTCTCTCTCTCTCTCTCTCTCTCTCTCTCTCTCTCTCTCTCTCTCTCTCTCTCTCTCTCTCTCTCTCTCTCTCTCTCTCTCTCTCTCACTCCTTCTCTCTCTCTCTCTCTCTCTCTCTCACTCCTTCTCTCTCTCTCTCTCTCTCTCTCTCTCTCACTCCTTCTCTCTCTCTCTCTCTCTCTCTCTCTCCTCTTCCTGTCACTATATTACCTTATATATCATATATCAACCTTGATTAGAATTGATTCAAGGAAAGACATGAAACAGCTTATTTAATTCATTCAAATAAATAATAGATTTACATTTATGCATTTGGCAGACTTACATTGTATTATCTTATACATTTATACATAGGTTTGTGCAATCCCCTGGGATCAAACCCACAACCTTGCGTTGTTAATGCAATGCTCTTACCACTGAGCTACAGGAAAGCTGTCTTAATAAATAATAACATAAATTATTCTTATTAACTGACCAAAGTTTGTTGTTGTGTGTTGTCAGGGTTCTTCAGGGTCGAGGGGGTTGAAGGGGGATCATGGATCAACAGGACCGCCGGTATGAGTTCATGTGTATTATAACCTGTAGTCTCATTCTGATTGGATGAGAGGTGTTAATAGATCAGTGCTGGAACCCTTCCAACAAAATAACTTATGTTTTGTTGTGACACAGTTATTTATTTCCTCACATATGTCAGGTAAAATCACAAACATGTCAGGTAACAAGACACGCATGTCAGGTAACATCACACGCATGTCAGGCAACAGCACATACATGTCAGTTAACATCACACGCATGTCAGGTAACATCACACGCATATCAGGCAACAGCACATACATGTCAGTTAACATCACACGCATGTCAGGTAACAACACACACATGTCAGGCAACAGCACATACATGTCAGTTAACATCACACGCATGTCAGGTAACAACACACACATGTCAGGTAAAATCACACACATTCAGTTTCTCACAGAGACAACTGAGACAGAACACTGCTCATAATAATATTAATAATGTTTTGAACATTAAACAGCTGCTGCTCATCACACACAAGCGCACATGAATCACGTGATGTTGTGTTTTTGTGTTGTATTTGTAGGGTCCTCGTGGGTTACCAGGTCTTCCAGGACAGAATGGTAAAATGGGGAAAAGAGTAAGTTGAGCACCACACACAACACACATCATCTTCTGTAACACATTACAGTACACACACGTGTGTGTTTTAACAGGGCCGTGGAGGGAGTGATGGAGGCCGAGGTGAACCAGGTGAAACAGGAGCTAAAGTGAGTCTCTCTGTCTCTGACATTTACCTGCTGTTCATGCGTCACTTTATTTCTCTCTCTTGTTGTGGTTAAGTGACATTAAGGATCTCTTTCTCTCTCACTCTCTCTCCCTCTCTCTCTCTCCCTCTCTCTCTCTCTCTCTCTCATTTCCGGTGTGATTGTTGAGCGTGAGTGTACGGAGTAGCGTGAGCGCGGTGCAGAGTGGTGTGAGTGGATTTTGATTACTTTCCTTTATTTCCTATTAATTCTGTCTCTGATCTTACCATTGTGTTTTCTGGGGCCGCGTGCTGTCCATTTTTGGAAGTATGACGGCCCAGCGAGTGCACGGTTTGTCCAAACTCACGTGGCGTCACGCAGTTAAGGTGGCGACTTACCGGTGGATCAGGTCACAGTAGAAAATCATGGAGTGAATGAATTAGTTCTCCCCGGCATTGTCAAGAATAAGTCTAAGATTGATGAGAACATGGATATTTCAAATGTAAATATAGTGCCGGACCAAACGTCCTCTACAGAGAATATCATTTCAAGTGATGAGTTAATGATGGATATGGATCAGGCTGTCTTTAAAGCACCTTTAAAGAGAAAAAAGAAAGATAAGGTTTCAGAATCGAAATAAAAAACACACACCAGTTTTGAGTTTGCTGTTCTGAAGAAGCGTTGTCTGATGTGAACCATGCCTCGCACAAAAGAGCTCTCAGAAGACCTACGATCAAGAATTGTTGACTTACATGAAGCTGGAAAGGGCTACAAAAGTATATCTAAAAGCCTTGATGTCCATGTGTCCACGGTAAGACAGATTGTCTACAAATGGAGAAAGTTCAGCACTGTTGCTACACTCCCTAGGCGTGGTCGTCCTGTAAAGATGACTGCAAGAGCACAGCGCAGAATGCTCAATGAGGTGAAGAAGAATCCTAGAGTGTCAGCTAAACACTTACAGAAATCTCTGGCACATGCTAACATTTTTGTTGACACATCTACAATAAGGAAAACATTAAACAAGAATGGACTTCATGGGAGGACACCACGGAGGAAGCCACTGCTGTCCAAAAAAAACATTGCAGCACGTTTGAAGTTTGCAAGAGAGCACCTGGATGTTCAACAGCACTACTGGCAAAACATTCTGTGGACAGATGAAACCAAAATTGAGTTGTTTGGAAAGAACACACAACGCTATGTGTGGAGAACAAAAGGCACAGCACACCAACATCAAAACCTCATCCCAACTGTGAAATATGGTGGAGGGGGCATCATGGTTTGGGGCTGCTTTGCTGCCTCAGGCCCTGGACGGATTACTGTCTGTAATACGTCTCAAGACATGGAAGGAAGGAGGCGGGAACCGGCAAACATTTAAACAAACATTTAATAAAGTAATAATAGCCCGCGGCCCCTCACGGCCGACCGCCGGCGAACATAGCACAAACACAAACACAAATACAAACATGTTTGGGCCCGGTCCTCTCTCATCGTACCTTCTGTCAGCTCGTTCTTTTATGCTTCCGATCTCCACCATCAGAAATGCGGAGCCGGTGTGCGCACAGCTGATAGACATTATCACTCACGCCACCGGCCCCGCCCCTTTGTCTAAAGGCTCTCGCCACGCCTTCCTCGCTATACTGTCATCGATGGAAAAATGAATTCCAAAGTTTATCAAGACATTTTGCAGGAAAACTTAAGACCATCTGTCCGCCAACTGAAGCTTAACAGAGGATGGACGATGCAACAGGACAACGACCCAAAGCATAGAAGTAAATCAACAACAGAATGGCTTCAACAGAAGAAAATACGCCTTCTGGAGTGACCCAGTCAGAGTTCTGACCTCAGCCCGATTGAGATGATGTGGCATGACCTCAAGAGAGCGATTCACACCAGACATCCCAAGAATATTGCTGAACTGAAACACTTTTGTAAAGAGGAATGGTCCAAAATTTCTCCTGACCGTTGTGCAGGTCTGATCTGCAACTATAGGAAACGTTTGGTTGAGGTTATTGCTGCCAAAGGAGGGTCAACCAGTTATTAAACCCAAAGGTTCACATACTTTTTCCACCCTGCACTATGAATGTTTACATGTTGTGTTCAATAAAAACATGAAAACGTATAATGTTTGTGCGGTATTAGTTTAAGCAGACTGTGTTTCTCTATTGTTGTGACTTAGATGAAGATCAGAACACATTTTATGACCAATTTATGAAGAAATCCAAGTAAGCCCAAAGGGTTCACATACTTTTTCTTTCAACTGTATTTAAATCCCTTAAAGCCTTAGAAGAGGAAATTCTGAAATTTCAAGAAGTGGCACAGTCAAGTGGAAATCAAGAACATATTGAAGCCCTTTTTTTAAAGAAATCTGTGTTGTCTGACATGCAAAGAGCGAAAGCACAGGGGGCTCTAGTTCGATCACGTTTTAAAGATGTAGACCAGATAGATATGCCTTCAAAATTCTTTTTTAGCATAGAAAAATGAATGGTCAAAAAAGTGTCATTCATTCTTTACTTTCTGAGACTGGTTCTCTGATATCAGACCCTATTGAAATTCGAAAAAGAGCATATGCTTTGTATGAAAAACTGTATAGTTGTGAACACAGGGAAGATCAGGTCGTTGAAAAGGGTTTCTTTGAAGCATTACCAATAGTCTCTGGAGACGCTAATGCAGCACTCAAGAAGGCTATCAGCCTAGCTGAACTGCATGAAGCTCTCCAAAGTTTGGAGAATGGCAAGGCCCCTGGGATAGACGGAATCCCTTTTGAGTTTTATAAAGCTTTTTGGCCTGTGATAGGGGAGGATCTGCTGGCAGTTTTCAGCGACAGTTTAGTACAAGGGCGGGTCCTTACCCTTTTGTCAAAAAAAGGTGATGTAAGAGACATTAAAAACTGGAGACCTGTATCTTTGTTGTGCTGCGACTACAAATTGCTCTCAAGTGTTAGCTACTAGGATGGGAAAGGTTTTGGAGGAAGTGATCCATTCTGGTCAGTCTTACTGTGTCCCTGGACGTTCAATTTTTGACAATATTCATTTAGTAAGAGATATTTTTGATGTCTCTAAAATTATGGGTTTAGATATGATTTTGATTTCCCTTAGACCAAGAGAAAGTGTTTGATCGAGTAGAATACAACTATCTGTGGAAAACTCTACAAGCATTTGGTTTTATTTCTTATTTTATTGGATATATAAAAGTTTTATACAATGACATTGAGAGTGTATTGAGAGTTAACGGTGGCTTGTGTGCTCCTTTTAAAGTCTGTCGAGGGGTAAGACAGGGCTGTTCTCTGTCTGGGATTCTTTACACATTGGCAATTGAACCACTTGTGTTTTAGAAGGGGTATCTGTACAGGCATGCAAAAGCACTTTATGTTTATCAGCATATGCTGATGATGTTGTCATAATACTTAATAAGCAAAATGATGTGTACAGTTTATTAAAAAAATTGAGGAATTTTGAAATCATCTCTTCGGCTAGAGTAAACTGGGGTAAAAGTGAAGCAGTGTTAATAGGAAAGTGGGAAAGTGTGGTACCAATACTTCCAATGGGCTTAACCTGGAAAAAAGATGGTTTAAAATATTTAGGAGTGTTTTTAGGAGATGAAATGATGGTTCAGAAAAATTGGGAAGGAATAATCGAAAAAATTGAAGGTCGGTTAATGAAATGGAAATGGATTGTAAAGAGTTTATCTTATAGAGGACGTGCCCTTATTATTAATAACTTGGTGGCCTCTTCTCTATGGCACCGACTGGCTTGTATTGACCCACCTGCTTATTTACTTGGGAAATCCAATCTATTTTAACTAATTTTTGGGGGGATAAAATGCATTGGGTGCCTCATAATGTATTGTATTTGTCAAAGGAAGAAGGAGAACAAGGACTCGTACACCTACAAAGTAGGACTGCAGCTTTTCGATTACAACTCATACAGCGATTCCTCACCGGCTCAGAGAACTTAATTTTGAGGCCAGTGGCCAGCATGATTTTAAAGACTGCCACAGGACTATGCATGGATAAGTCTTTGTTCCAGTTGGATCCCAAAAAAGTCATCACATCAAGGATGCCAGAGTTTTACAAGAACCTTTTTAAAGTATGGGATCTCTTTAAAGTGGAAAGAACTTGTTCTATGTCATCATTATTCTGGCTGTTGAAGGAACCCTTGATCTATGGATCACGTTTGGACTCTTTGGGTGCATATCGGACATTGACTGCAGCTTTAATTAAAGTTAAGATTATAACTGTTGGATGTTTAGTCAAAGTGGCTGGCCCAAATTTTGAAAAAGCTGAGGAAGTAGGTGTTCTGCTAGGAGTGAAATCCATTCGAATTGTTACACAAGTACTAAAGAAATTACAATCTGTGTTAACAATAGAAGAATTAAAAATGCTTCAAGGTTAAAATGAAGGGGAATTCATCCCTAATGAGAATGATCGGTTTCCTAATCTGGTTCTTTCACAAAACTTTGGTGATTGCACAGGGTTTTTTTTGGAATCTGGAAATGTGTCAGATATGGATTTGGATGAAAGCAATGGGAAAACGCTGAATAAAGCTTGTGTAAAATCTCTTAATAAAAAGGGACTACATGATAGGGTTGACACACCGTGGCGTACTGTTTTTAAATTGAGTAATAATATTAGACCGGAGTGGAGAGCACTGTACAAGCCACCGTTAACTAAAAGAGCTGGAGATCTACAATGGCGAATTCTGCATGGTATTATCGCTGTTAATGCTTTTATTTCTGTTTTAAATCCAGATGTTAGTAATGGATGTCCTTTTTGTCTTCAAAGAGAGACTGTTTTTCATATCTTTTTACACTGTACAAGGCTTAAGCCATTATGTGATGGTTTGCAAAACCTCTTTAAATCTTTTAATGAAGATTTTTCTATGCAAACTTTTATCTTGGGTTTTAAATATGTTAAAAAAAGAAAAGATGAATGTCAATTGCTTAATTTTATTTTGGGTAAAGCCAAAATGGCCATCTACATTAGCAGAAGAGATAAGATTGAGCGAGGAATTGATTATGATGTTGAATGGGTATGTATAGCTATGGTAAAATCAAGGCTTTTAATTGATTTTTCTTTCTACAAAGCTATGGACTCCTTACATATTTTTGAAGGAATTTGGTGTCATAGAGGAACTTTGTGTTCTGTCATTGAAAAATAATTTTATTTTACAATTTCCTTTTGAAAAGTTGTGTGTTTTGATCTGACCAATTATTTTTGTTACATAAAGATGTTTGAAAAATTCTCTCTCTCTCTCTCTCTCTCTCTCTCTCTCACACTCTCTCTCTTTCTATCTATCACTCTCTCTCTCTCTCACTCTTTCTCTCTCTCACTCTCTGATCTATAGGGTGACAGAGGGTTTGATGGGTTACCGGGTCTTCCTGGAAACAATGGTCACAGGGTAAATGATCTTCCATCAGGACTCATTAAAACTCATTATGTTAAAGAGCCTCATTATAAGCGACAGATGTGTGTATGTCCTTATGTGCGTGTGTGTGTGGCGTGTGTGTGCTCTGCAGGGAGATACAGGCAAGAAAGGGCCAGCCGGTCCACCAGGAGGCCCTGGAGAAAAAGTGAGTGAAAGTTTCTTTGTGTGTGTGTGTGTGCGTGCATGTGTGTGCGTGTGTGTGTGCATGTGTGTGTGTGTGTGTGTGATAATAATTGTAATGTGATGATCATTTTAGGGGTCAGACGGGCAGTCGGGTCCGAGAGGTCAGCCAGGAGAGCCTGTATGTATTTACACATTATCTCGTCAGAATGATCATTGGTGTAAAATCTTCAATCATGAGTTGTGTTATGTTGTGTTGTTTGATTGTCACAGGGTCTGGCGGGGTTGACAGGAACGCGGGGTCCACTCGGCCCTCCGGGACTGCAGGTGAGGCTAAAGAAGACTGTCAGTGATGCCACACTGACTTCTGCCACAGTTCCACTGTAAATATAATCTAATGCTGATACGCATGTTTGTGTGCGTGTGTGTGTGTTTGTGTGTGCGTCTGTGACACAGGGTGTCCGTGGAGTTGATGGACCTCAGGGTTCAAAGGGAAATCTGGTAGGTACACACTGATCAGGGTTGAGATGTGATGTCACACATGTGGATGTCACGAAGTCATAGTGTTGTTATGTGACATCACACAGGGACCCGCTGGAGAACCCGGAGCACCAGGACAGCAGGGAAACCCAGGATTCCAGGTACACACACATACACACACACACACACACACACGCACACGTACACACACACTTCTTGTGACTGGTGTGTCTTTTGTCCTGCAGGGTTTTCCGGGACCTCAGGGAGCGATTGGATTACCAGGAGAAAAGGTGAAACATCTGAAAACATGTCAAGATACAAAAGATGAAATATCACCTGTGATTGGTGTTCTTTTGTGACAGTGGGGGGGTTTCTGTCAGAATAATGTTCAGTGTGTTTGTTTCAGGGTCCACAGGGGAAGAAGGGAATGAAGGGGTTACCGGGTGTGGACGGTCCATCGGTGAGTCAGTTATTGAGGGAGAGAGAGAGTGAGAGAGTGAGTATACCAGTCAGTTATACTGACTGTTTCTTCTGTACACAGGGTCATCCAGGACGAGAGGGACCACCGGGAGAGAAAGGCCTGCCGGTGAGACACACAGAGAGAGAGAGAGAGAGAGAGAGAGAGAGAGAGAGAGATGTTATGTCAGGATTGCTGATAATAAAGTGATTGATTGATTTGAGTTTTGTGATGAAGGGTGCAACAGGTGTTCAGGGGCCTGTGGGATATCCTGGACCCAGAGGAGTCAAAGTACTGTTAATCATCCCCATCATCACATATATAACTGTGTGTGTGTGTGTGTGTAATAACTGTACATGTGTGTGTGTTTCAGGGTGCTGAAGGGCTCAGGGGACTGAAGGGCAGTAAAGGAGAGAAGGTGAGATCACATGTTCAAACTAAAACATCCAGAGATTCATCAGATTATATCATATCATCCCAACTGGAGATTATGTGATGATCGATTGATTGTTGTGTTTCCTGTTCAGGGTGAAGATGGTTTCCCAGGAGCAAAAGGAGAAATGGGTGCTAAAGGAGACACTGTAATGACACACACACACACAAATCATACATATATACACACACACACACACGTGACACACTCACAGCCGTCTTTGTGTGTGTGTTTGACAGGGAGACTCAGGAGCTCTAGGTGTGCGAGGTGAAGATGGTCCTGAGGGTCCTAAAGGTCAGAGTGGACCTTTGGGTGAAGCTGGACCGGCAGGCATCGCTGGAGAAAAGGTCAAACACACAACTTCAGCATTACCATTCATATCTGTCACTCTCTCCATCCGTTCATGACCCAACCCTCTTTCTCTTTTCATTCGCTCCTCTCAGGGGAAACTGGGGGTTCCTGGTTTACCTGGTTACCCGGGCCGTCAGGGTCTGAAGGTGAGATGAAGACGAGACGTTTGTGTATGTTTGTGTGTTGATATTTCTAATCGCTAATTAAAGACACAATGAATCAGCAAATTTCATATCCACAATTAAACATGATCTGTATCATAACTTTAAATTGCGCTAAAATCACCTTTTTTGTGGTCGCCTCATCATGCTCCTGCGCATAGTTTGACAAGCGACTCACGAGAGCCCCGGCCCATAGAATCCTCATAGAGCGTTCCCACCAAACGCGACTTGCGCAAATAAATCGGACGCTTAAACATTTTGAGTTTACACACTTCATTCGCGCATGAAATTCACTTCACAACAGGCGCAAATTGGCGTCGTGAGAGGGGCTTCTGTCAGGCGACTCCTGTCTCGTGTATATATATATATACATTGCTCAAATTGAGTAAAGAGCGTTTTTTAAAACCTACCAGATTGTCTGACCTCCTCACTCACTTTCTTACAAGCAAGATACTTTTTATTTCTGTTTTGATAAAAGTAAGATGTATGTACAGCTCCAGGTATCCACATACAGCAACAATGATTTTGTCCTCCATTGTTGTTTAGGATTTCTGCCTGCGCTCGATTGGTTAACGCAGTGCAGATTTTTGGCAGAGTTCAGATCTTTCAACTCGCGTGATTCGTGCGTCCCAGGATGTCCTATCGCGTCTTTGCATTGAAAAAGACTCGAGCTTAATGCTTCATTCGCGTTTGGTGAGAACACAACAACAGTCTTTACTGATTGACGATTGGCTCGTTTTACTGGGGCGGGACTTCCTGCGCTGGAGCGGCCATATTGAGCGGTGCATTCCTCACCGTTCATTGTAACTGCAGTGGCACATCTTGTTCATATTAAAGACTTTGGTTTTACTCTCAGGGTGCTGATGGTTTTCCAGGACCTGTGGGACTTCTAGGTGAAAAAGGGAAGAAGGTAACATTTATAACATGATGTTACAACAACATTTCAGACTGTTGACGAAAGCAGGAATATGTTAATATACTTTGAATGTTTATTTCAGGGTCCACCAGGTCCTGCAGGGACCGCCGGTCAGAGGGGTCCGAATGTGAGTGTCTCGTTAACACCATCATACATGTGTCAAATCAGTCCCACACAGTAAACCTGATGTGTGTGTGTGCGTGTGTGTGTGTGTGTGTGTGTGTGTGTGTGTGTGTGTGTGTGTGTGTGCGTGTGTGTATAGGGTGCTCGAGGAGGGAGGGGTGCAAGAGGTCCCACTGGCAAATCAGGAGAAAAGGTGAGAACGGTTACATCAACACTCACAGTTGGTCAGAGTATAGAATCAAGTCATAATCATCTGGTACATCAGTCTTCATGATTTATCATCATTATGTCATGTCATAATGAGAGAAAGAAGAATGAGGCTCCCTTTGTTTTAGGGGTCTGCAGGACATGACGGCCCTCCAGGAACCACAGGAGAGAGAGTAAGAACACACTCACACAGCAGATATAGTATTTGTGTATCGTGTCTATAGTTCATGTCATGATGATGTTGGTGTTTTAGGGGCCACAAGGACCTCAGGGACGAATAGGAGAGACGGGTCCCAAAGGGCCTAATGTGAGTGACGCTCATCTCATCTGATACAATCACACACAGTCTATGATTCATATAAACACACTCGGATGTGTTTGCAGGGGCCTGCGGGGAAGGACGGTCTGCCGGGTCATCCGGGCCAGCGGGGGGAGCCGGTGAGCAATAAAACACCAAACCGTTACATTCAATATCAATACACTACCGTGTCAAGAGATCATTGACATGTGAAGCGTGTTTTCTTCTGGAGTGCAGATTTGATGGCTTTGTTTTCTGTCAAAGGGTTTTCAAGGAAAGACTGGACCCCCGGGACCCACCGGTGTTGTTGGACCACAGGTAAATTCATTTTTTTAAATAATTTTTTTGCTTCTGTAAGTGTAATCCTTCACCAAAGATAGATGCTCTTATACTGTATACTGCAGTTTATGTGACACAACGTTCTCGGGAATTGCCCCTCTGCCCTGCTGTGGCGAGGAACCCAAACTCCAATGATTGATTAATGGAGAATAAAAAAACCTTGGGAGAAACCAGGCTCAGCCGAGAGTGCCAGATCCCCTCTGACGTGTCATAGCTGCACTCAGTGACCCCGACCAAAAGCCACCGAGCAAATATCCACGATCGACACCAGAAATCAGAGGAACAACCAGGGAAAATAGTAATGGCATGTTGTAACTTTATTCCTCTGTTGTCCGACATCGACCACAAAACAAGACCAAACCAGACCCACACAGCCCCAACAATTGAAACCCCCCAACCACAACCAACGAGCCCCCCCACTCCCCACAACACCCACCCAACAACCTCCAATCAGGGCCACTGAATGCAGCTATAACTTCAAACTGCTGTCATGTGATGTAAGTTTAGCATTAAATACCAAGTATTGTAACTTCAGCATTAATGTGACAAGTAATCCGTCTTTGCTCTTGGTTGGGGATGGAGTGATATGAGCTGGGATGGTCAGATGGTCGTATTACAGATGGGCGACTTATTTTTACAGTAAATACAAAACAAGGACCCACGATGGGGTAAAAAAAACAGGAACAAGAAATTAATATAAAAGCACTGCACAAAGACTAACTTAACACTAGACTAACAATAACTTGACATTAACTAAACTAAAGACTTACTAGACATGACAGAAACACATTTAGTCATTTGGCAGACTCTTTTATCCAAAGCGACTTACAGTGCACTTATTACAGGGACAATCCCCCTGGAGCAACATGGAGTAAAGTGTCTTGCTCAAGGACACACTGGTGGTGGCTGCTGGGATCGAACCAGCAACCTTTGATTTACCAGTTCAGTGCTTTAACCCACGAGACCACCATCACCTTAACACAAGCATAAGTAACAGATAATCCAAACAAACATAGCACAAGGCACAGAGACAACCAAACACAATGACCGACACAAGACAATGAAACATGAGGACTATTTAAAGGGGAGCAAATCAACAGTGAACAGGTGTGAGGCATGAACTGATTAACAAGCAATAACAAGACAAAAGGGGGTTAAACGCCGAAGAGACACGAGAAAGCACATGGCAAGCCAAAATATAAACAAAGCCATGTCTTTCTCACACAAAACCCAAGGCAATGCCATGACTCCACGAAGACCAAGAAAAAAATGACATGATTGTTGAATCAAGACAGGTGGTGGTGGAATTGCCTTAGATGGAGCAGGGGTGGTCAGTCAGTCTGCAGCTGTAGCTGGCGTAATCTCTAGGTGGGGATGAGCATATGTTGATCATCTGGACCTGGTGGATGGGCATATGAGGCGGAGGCAGAAAGAGAATAATTAGCGTAGCTGCTGTTCATTAACTATGCATTAAGTGAAAGCTTGGATGAAAAGATGTGTCTTTAATCTAGATTTAAATTGAGAGAGTGTGTCTGACCCTCGAATAGTATCAGGAAGGCTATTCCAGAGTTTAGGTGCTACGTTTGAGAAATCTAGGTGTTATAAAAAGTCCTGAGTTTTGAGATATTACAGAGTGTGATGGGTTGTAATGTGACAGAAGCTCAGTTAAGTAAGTAGGGGCTAAACGGTTTAAGGCTTTGTAAGTAATTAAAAGAACTTTAAAAAATCAATACGATACTTAACGCATAGCCAGTGAAGCGATGATAAAATATTTTATATAATATAATATTTTCTTGACCTGGTAAGAACTCTGGTAGGTGCATTCTGAACTAACTGTAGTTTGTTTATCGATGATACAGGACAAACACTAAGTAGAACATTACAATAGTCAAGTCTTGAGGTCACAAATGCATTTCTAAGGTGGAAAAAGGCTGTTTTTGTGATATTTGAGATTTGATTTTTAAATGACAGGTTGTCGTCTAATATAATGCCTAGATCTTTTACTGTATTTGTTGGAGAAAAAAGTGCAGCCTTCAATTTGCAGGCTGTAATCGGAGATATTCTGTTTACTTGATTTTGGTGCTATAAGTAATATTTCTGTTTTGCTAGAGTTTAAAAGAAGGAAATTACTAGTCATCCAATGTTTATGTCCTCGATGCACTCTGCCAGTTTGGATAGCTTAAAGGAATCATCTGGTCTTGATGAGATATATAGCTGAGTATCATCTGCATAACAGTGGAAGCTAATTCCATGTTTTCTAATAATGTTGCCGAGGGGCAGCATGTATATGGAGAAAAGCAAGGGTCCTAAAACCGATCCCTGAGGTAATCCATAATTTACTTGCGTGAGAATTGACGATTTCCCATTTAAATGGACGTATTGATATCGGTTTGTTAAGTAAGATCTGAACCCTTGTAAGTGCCTGTCACTGAATACCAGTATAATTGTGTAAACGATCCAATAGTATTTTATGGTCTACAGTATGGAAAGCAGCACTAAGGTCAAGCAGGACTAAGAGTGAGATGTTACCTTTATCTGAAGCAATAAGAAGGTCATTTGTAATTCTAACGAGCACAGTTTCAGTGCTGTGATGCGGTCTGAAGCCAGACTGAAACTTTTCGTGTATGTCATTATTTTGTAGGAAAGTAAACAACTGAGTGGACAAGTACGGGAGATTTGAAATCGGTCTATAGCTTCCAAGTTCGTTGGGGTCTAAGTTTGGTGTTTTGACAAAAGGCTTGATTACAGCCAGTTTAAAGGGCCCTGGTACATGTCCTAGATTGATTGACGAGTTAATAATGTTATAAATGGGCTCAATTGCAACAGGTAGTAACTCTTTTAATAAAGTAGTCGGAATGGGGTCTAATAAGCATGTTGTCGGTTTGGATGTTGCAATAAGTTTAATTAAATCTTTCTGATTTACAGGAGAAAAACACTTTTCTTTTTGGGTGATGGTTGATATTAATTCTTCAGACACACTTGGAGGTTTGGTTTTAGCTATGTTATCTCGTATTTTCTCGATTTTCTCTATAGAAAAATTAATTAATTCATTCCTACCAAGGTGCGGCGGAATAACCAAGTCAGGTGAAGTCTGTTTGTTTGATAGTTTGATAGCAATTGTAACTCAATTGTAAAGCAATTGTAACTCTAATCATTAAAATACAAAAAAGAGCTTTAAAATTCTACACACACCTTAAGAACAGCGACACAGACACACTCCATCACAAAGCCTTAAGTCATCAAGAGCTGAGCCCAGAGAGAAACCCCTTCATCCAACTGATCTCACAACTAACTCTACAACCCCAAACATGCCCAAGTCAACCCCAAACCCCAGCCAGACTAAACCAAATGATCAAAACACAAAGAGAAATATCTCCAACACTGGACAGAAGCAACAGCTCAGCAAAGTAAAGTGGAATGCTATCTGTCACTAAAGAGAGAATATAAAGTGTCAGAATAGCTCACAAGCGTATCAGACCCTAAACTAAGAAAAGTGTTGAGCATGTACAGACTCAGTGATCACCAGCTCACTGTAGAGACGGGCAGACACAGACACACATGGACACCGAGAGAAGAGCGACTGTGTCCACACTGCACACACAATCAAGTGGAAACAGAGCTGCACTTTCTCCTCTCCTGTCCCAACTACACACACATCAGAGAAACATTCTTCCCCCAGTTTACAAACTTACACAAAGACTTTGACCAGTTTCAACAAAAGGACAAGATCTCATACATACTGGGAGAAAAGTCAAGAAGCTCAAACCTGCTGCAAGATATGTCAAGTCCTGCCACGACCAAAGAACAACCAGCACAACACAACACAACACTGACAGGACAACACACACAAACTGACACTATCACCCTCATTGAGAACTTTAATTAAAACTCTTTTTCTGTTTATATTGAGATGTTTATATATATATTTTTACTTATAGACTTTTAATTTTATTCTATCTTATTTTTTATCTTAATCTGTATTTCTGCATGTTTATATTTAATCTTGTGCTTTGGCAATGTACATTTTTTTTATCATGCCAATAAAGCTCTTTTGAATCTTGAATCTTGTACTAAATAAAAACCTTGGATTGTTTTTATAAGTTTATTTTCAGGTTACGGAAGTGCTCGGCTTTTGCTGCTTTTAGTGCCTTTTTGTAACAGTTTGCACTCTCTTTCCATGCAATTTTAAAGACCTCTAATTGGGTTTGTTAGTATATAGTTTTCTTAGTGAAAGAGTGAAAGAGAGGTTGATTCTGGTGTTTGTGTTGTAGGGTAATTCAGGAGAAACAGGACCGATGGGTGAGAGAGGACACCCGGGACCCCCAGGACCAGCTGGAGAGCATGGTTTACCTGGAGCCGCTGGGAAGGAGGGTGCAAAGGTGAGAAAGTCATCATGACATCAGCGGTCATCCCCTGTGACTTCTGAAATCTGTCCTACTGTCACATCATACATGAACAGAATCCTGTGTGTGTTTGGTTCTCAGGGAGATCCTGGAGGTTCGGGAACTTCGGGCAAGAGCGGTCCACAGGGTCTGAAAGGTTTCCGTGGTAGTCGAGGAGCACCGGGTGCCATGGTAACCTATCACGTGACTCAATGCTGATATTACCTGTATGATGTGTGACCGGGATGTCACTGTCATGTGCTTTGTGTTGTAGGGGTCGATTGGATTGAAGGGAGGGGTGGGGCCTGTCGGACCCCCAGGACTTGCTGTATGTATCTACTCCTGTACAACATGACATATGAACATATACAAGCATGTGAATGTCAAACTCTGATGTGAGGAACTCTTGTCAGGGACCCACAGGTGAGCGAGGACCGGCTGGACTGGCCGGTGCGATCGGTCAGCCTGGACAGACTGGAACCATCGGTGGAGCTGGACCAATGGGAGAGAAAGGAGAGCCGGTAAGACACGCCTCCATACCTCCTCTGATGGATCACACTCTGTGTGTGTGTGTAACGTGTTTGTGTAACATGTGAGTCTAATGTGTGTGTAACATGTATGTGTGTAACGTCTGTGTAACGTATGTGTAACATGTGTGTAACGTGTGTCTAGTGTATGTAACGTTTGTGTGTAATGTGTGTAACGTGTAACGTGTGTAACGTATGTGTGTACAGGGAGACAAGGGTCTGATCGGACCTGCGGGTCAGGATGGAGAACAGGGTGCTGTGGGTTTACCAGGAGCTGCGGGACCTCCTGGACCCCCGGGAGAGGATGGTGATAAGGTGATGATGATGATGATGATGATGATGATGAGGTGTGTCAGTAAATCACTGAATGTTATCTCATATCATATGTTTATGTGTGTCAGGGTGAGACGGGGGCTCCAGGACAGAAAGGCAGTAAAGGAGATAAAGGAGAATCTGTGAGTGACTGAAATCACACACACGCACGCACACACAAACACACACACACGTGCAGTTATTTTAAAGTGTACATGTATTGTCTCAGGGTCCTTCAGGTCCAGCTGGTGTTCAGGGACCCGAGGGACAGCCTGGAGCTCCAGTGAGTGTTGCAGTTAAGTCACATGTTACTGTTAAACTGAATGTTGTGTTATGCTCACTGATGTGTGTGTTTGTGAGGGTGTGGACGGAGAGCCCGGGCCTCCAGGACAACAGGGCATGTACGGTCAGAAGGGAGATGAAGGTCTCAGAGGGTTTAAAGGATCCAGGGGACCGACGGGTTTACAGGTGACTGTTCTTCCATCATCACATACATCAGGATTGTGACATCAGCAGCCATGTCATGTGTGTGTGTGTTGTGTAGGGAATGCCAGGTCCTCCTGGAGAGAAAGGTGAAAGTGGACACTCTGGTCTGCTGGTGAGCTCATCTTCATCATTCATTCATTCATTCATTGTTGAGTTCTGAACAGATGTGATTGTATGTATATGTGTCTGTGTGTGTAGGGTCCTCCAGGTCAGTTCGGCCCGAGAGGAGCTCAGGGTCCCTCTGGCGGACAGGTAAACACACACTGTCACTTTCTCACACATGTACACGTACACAAACACTCATTTATAGACACAATGGTTGTGTTTCAGGGTCCTCCCGGTCGTCCTGGAGTGCGTGGTCAGCCCGGCGCTGTGGGTGAGAAGGTAAACCGTGCTCAAGTGATGTTCATTGATCTCATTGGTGCTCAGCCTGAGCGTCATGTGACTCATGTGATGATGATTGACAGGGTGAAGAGGGGGAATCTGGAGATCCTGGACCTGTGGGAGTCTCAGGGGGCACAGTGAGTCTGAAACATCTGAAACATCTCAATCTGAAACACGTCACGTCAACAGCAGCACATGAACAAGAATGTGTGTGTTGTCAGGGCGAGAAGGGCGAGATGAGTGAGAAAGGAGACACGGGACCACCAGGAGCTGCAGGTTCCCCCGGAGCCAGAGGACCTTCAGGAGAAGACGGAGCTAAAGGAAATCTGGTCAGTCAGTGTGCATCTGTTCAGACTTGAGTCGCTCTACAGACATGTGAAGAAATAATGCTTCTCTCTTGGTCTTCAGGGTCCTATTGGTTTTCCTGGAGATGCCGGAGCTCCTGGAGAGCCGGGTGTGAACGTGAGTGTTTATTTGTGTGATGTTGTGTATCTGATGTTAGATGAATGATGACGACACATGTTCTGTCTGTCAGGGCATCGACGGCGCCGTGGGTTCTAAGGGAGACAATGGAGATCCTGGAAAACCTGTGAGACATTCATTTCATTCTCATGTGAAGACGGTGTCATGATTGCGCGTGCTACAGGTGATGCTCTTTATTTGTGCTGATTCAGGGACCTCCAGGAGCCTCGGGAGAGCCTGGACCACTGGGAAGACCAGGACGACGAGTGAGTGTGTGTCTAATGAGTCACACATAATAAACTGAACATGTTTATATCCGTGTGTGTGTGTGTGTTTGTGTTTCTCTCTCTGTGTGTTCAGGGTCATTTAGGTCCTCAAGGAAAGGAGGGGCGTCCGGGTCTGAAAGGAGATAAGGTGAGAGAGATATTCTGACTCTGTTCATGGTGTTGATTTGAGATTCTCGTCATCACACGTGTTGTCTGTATTCAGGGTGCTCTAGGATATGAGGGCGTTCTGGGGAAGCCCGGGCCGGTAGGGGGTCAGGGGAACCCGGGGAAAAACGGACCTCAGGGACTTCCAGGAATACCTGGACCAGCGGTGAGCAGCGCACTTACAACAGAATTATTCTGTTTGATCTTCTGTGTGAAAGGAGAAGAATGTCACTTGGTCACGTTTTCTTTAAGACTTTCTCATTTGGGATGCTGTCTGTGTGTTTCAGGGGGAACAGGGTTTGAATGGACCTCCAGGGCAAACTGGACCTCCTGGACCCATGGTAACTCTTTCATATTTCATCTTTGATAGCACATCACTCATGTGATTGTAACATACGTGTGTGTGTGTGTGTGTGGTTAGGGCCCAGGGGGACTCGCAGGAATGAAAGGAGATCCCGGCAAGAAAGGAGACAAGGTGCATCATCACAACACACACATGTGACCTCATGCTTGATTCTGATTGGTCAGCTGTGACATTGTGTGTGTGTGTCAGGGTCATGGTGGTCTGATTGGTCTGATCGGTCCTCCGGGTGAGTTTGGAGAGAAAGGTGATCGAGGACTGCCAGGAAACCAGGGACCACAGGGAGTGAAGGGCGACGAGGTAAACACACACACACACACAAGCATGTACACAAACACAAAGTAGGGCACTCTCTTGATTTGTTGTCGTTATGCTAACAGGGTCCAAATGGACCTCTAGGATTCAGCGGACCACCTGGACCAGCAGGACTCTCAGTGAGTCTCATTCACGCTTATATAATGAAGCTTCATGTGAACAGCAGGTGTTCATCTGTGTTTGTGTGTGTGTGTTTCAGGGATCTATGGGACAGAAAGGATCTAAAGGAAACCAGGTGAGACACACACTGTCTTTTCAGATTTTTGTGATGATGTAATGTCTTCTCAACAGTGCTTATCGATTAATGTTGTGCACTTTAAAGGGCCCTATTGGACCGAGAGGAGACACCGGTCCTGCAGGACCCCCAGGAGCACCAGTGAGTCATTCACACACACACAAAGAGAGAGAGAGAGAGAGAGAGTGTGACAGAGAGAGAGAGATTTA
Source organism: Triplophysa dalaica (assembly GCF_015846415.1). Classification (NCBI taxonomy): domain Eukaryota; kingdom Metazoa; phylum Chordata; class Actinopteri; order Cypriniformes; family Nemacheilidae; genus Triplophysa; species Triplophysa dalaica. Next base: position 507,177 of record NC_079543.1, read on the forward strand.
CAAAAGACTGAGGTTTGTTGTGTATACAGGGTTCTCCTGCAATAGGAGGGGCATCTCCTCTGGGATTGGATGGAAACAGGAAGAGGAGGAGACATTCTGATGTAGATGGAGCAGCTGTCGAGGATGCAGAGATGATGATGGATGATGATGATGATGATGATGGAGTGATGCAGGACGAAAGTGTTCAGGTGGAGGAGAAGAACATGGAGGAGGTGTTTGCATCTTTGACCTCTATGAGAACAGATGTGGAGGGACTCAGAACTCCACTGGGCACCTACCACAGTCCAGCACGCACCTGTAAAGAACTCTACATGTGTCACCCTGAATATCCTGACGGTACTCACTCTCTCGCTTGCCCACTCAGACTCTCTCTCGCTCGCTCACTCGCCCTCTCACTCTCTCTCTTTCTCTCTCTCTCTCTCTCTCTCTCTTTCTCTCTCTCTCTCTCTCTCTCTCAATTTCAATTTTCAATTTCAAGTGTGCTTTATTGGCATGACAATTGTTACAATGTATTGCCAAAGCATTTATAACATGTACAGTACATCTAGAACAGATGAAAAACAAACAATATACATCAAATCAAACAATACACATTTTAGAAATAACAAAACAAAACAAGAACATTTTGTATGTGTGTGTGTACATTTGTGAGCGCATCACTGATTGGTCGACTCCTCCCTTTTGTTATGGCAGGCATCAATGTATTGTGCTGCTAGTAAAACACAATCCTGTTTCTCTCCTAATAAATATTGGAGTTGTGTATTGTTGTCTAATTTCCTGAAGTCGGGGCAATTGATTTCAAATTTGGGATAGAATTTCCTTCTAATGTCCTGATAGTTGTGACAGCTGATGAGGAAGTGTTGTTCTGTCTCTACATCTCCTCTCTCACAGTATGGGCAGATGCGGTTCTCTTTAGGTAACCAGTTCTGTCGATGTCTCCCCTTCTCTATGTGAAGAGTGTGATTGCTCAGTCTGTATCTCGTCATTGTTCTTCTTAATTTATAATCTTTTACTGCGCTCAGATATTCTGCTGTCGTATAATTTCTATCTAAGGTCAAATAACATTCAAGTTTACTTTGTTTTCTTGTTGATTCAGTCCAGTAAGTCAGGTAATTTTCTTTTTGTACTTTTATCATGTGATTGGGTTGAATGTTGTGTATGAGTGTGTCAGTGTCGTGATGCTGAGTGTTGTTAGTTGTGTTAGTTTGGTTTTGTAGTTTGAGGATCATCTGAATCATTCTACTTCTTTCAGTGTTTAGTTCCTGGTGTTTTAGGGCTTTAAAGTGAAACGAGTTGGGGTCACTCAGTTTTAGATGTTTCCAAAATTTGATTGTTCGTTTCTGAATGCGCATCAGTAGAGGATATTGACCCAGTTCTGCTCTACATGCGTTGTTTGGTGTGTTTCTCTGGACTCTGAGGAACCTCCTACAGAACTCAGCATGTAAGGCTTCAATGGGTGTTTTGTCCCATGTGTTAAACTCATGGTTCAGGAGAGGACCCCACACTTCACTGCCATACAGTGCAATTGGTTCTAAGACTGATTGAAATATTTTGAGCCAGATTCTAACTGGTATTTCAATTTGAATAGATTTTTTGATGCTGTAAAATGCCCTTCTTGCTTTCTCTTTCAATTCATTCATGGCCAGCTTTAGGTTTCCAGTGGCACTTATTTTCAACCCGAGGTATGTGTAGTTTGAAACGTGATCAATTTTGGTGGCGCCAAGGGTGAAATTTTGTTTTTCCCTGATTTCTGGGTCTTTTCTGGAATGTTAATATTTTGGTTTTGCCAGTGTTAATAGTCAGGGCCCAGGTCTGACAGAATTTATGTAAAGTGTCTAGGCTTTGCTGTAGACCCTCTTGAGTTGGAGATAGAAGGACCAGATCATCCGCGAACATCAGAAACTTTATGTCTGAGTCATGTAGAGTGAGACCAGGTGCTGCGTTTTGTTCTAGGAGTTTTGCCAATTCATTAATGTAGATATTGTAGAGGGTCGGTGATAGTGGACATCCCTGTCTCACCCCCCTTCCTTGAGGAAAAAAATCTGTTTGTTTATTCCCAATTTTGATTGCACATTTATTGTTTTGATACATAGTTTTAATAATGTTGTATACATTACCCCCAATGCTTGATTCTAGAAGTTTAGACAGCAGACCTTCGTGCCAAATTGAATCAAAGGCTTTTTGGAAGTCTACAAAGCAAGCAAATATTTTTGTCTTTTTTTGATTAATGTATTTATCGATCAGGGTTTGTAGTGTGAAGATATGGTCTGAGGTTCTATAATTTGGTAAAAAACCGATCTGACTTTTGTTTATGACGTTATGTTCTGTAAGGAAGTGTATGAGTCTTGTATTAAGGATGCTGCAGAACATTTTCCCCAGATTACTGCTCACACAGATCCCTCTGTAATTATTTGGATCTGATTTTTCACCACTCTTAAAAATGGGCGTTATGAGTCCTTTATTCCATATGTCTGGGAAATATCCAACATTTAAAATCAGGTTAAATAGTTTCAGTATGGCCTGTTTGAATTTGTGACTTATATTTCTAATCATTTCATTAAGGATGCCATCTAGTCCACTTGACTTTTTTGCTGTCAGCTTCTCCATTTTATCAGTGAGCTCTTTTTCAGTGATTGGGTAGTCTAGTGGTCTATTTTGGTATTTGCCAATTATGGTTTCCATCTGGTTTAGTTTTTCATATATCTGTGTTTGTTCTGTATTCATGTTTATTTTACAATAAAGTTGTTCGAGGTGATTTTTCCAGGTGTCTCCGTTTTGAATAGTTATTGGCTCATGGTTCTTTTTATTCAAGAGATTCCAGTTGTCCCAAAAACTGTTTGAACGGATAGATTCTTCAATTGTTTTAAGCTGATTTTGGATGTATCATTCTTTCTTTCTTCTGAGTGTATTTTTATATTTCTTTAGTTCCTCGCCATAACGGAGACGTAACTGTGCACTGTCTGGTTGTCTGTGCTTTTGATTCGCAAGATGTCTTAAATTTTTTCGTATTCTTTTACATTCCGAATCAAACCAGTCTTCTCGTTTTTTCTCAAGAGGTTTTTTGGTGATTTTATGGTTGGATATTGTTGCTAAACAATCAAATATGTCATTTATGTTTTCTACCGCCGTATTGACACCATCAGCATTAGGAGAATATGTTTTTTCTGTGAAGTTATCTAAGAGTAAATGTACTTGAGGGTGGTCATTTGCGGTCAGGTACTGTTCAGTGCTGTTTTGAGACCATCTATAATTCTTTTTAAGGTTATATAGCTTACTGGGTTCAGGTTGTGGATGTATGTTTGTGTTTTCTTCCCTTTTTAGATATAGAATAGTTTGGCTGTGGTCTGAGAGCGGTGTTAGTGGTTTGACAATGAATGCTTTGAAAGAGAACAGATCTAAATCTGTGATCATGTAGTCAACTGTAGAGCAACCATGAGAGGAACCGTATGTGTATCGTCCTAGAGAATCTCCTCTCACTCTGCCATTGATGATGTATATACCCAGACTTCTGCAGAGCTCAATTAAAAGTTTTCCATTTTTATTGACTTGTGTATCAAAGTTATTTCTTGATAAATGTACACTGATTTGTTGAAAGCTTTGTCCAAATATATAATTATTACCATTATCAGTGGTGTAATCGGGTAAGGATCCTGTTCTTGCATTGAGATCCCCACATACCAACACACTTCCTAGGGCCTGGAAATGGTTAATTTGACTGTGGAGGGTTTCAAAGATGTTTTCATTATAATAGGGAGATTCAGAGGGAGGAATATAAAGGGCACATAAATATATATCTTTTGTAGTTTTGATTTCCAGCCAGACATGTGATTCTTCTTTTTTTATAAGTTGGATGTATTTATCAATTTCAAGCTTGTGCCAAATGATTGTTCCGCCTGAATCTCTCCCACGTGTAACTTTTTCATGTTTTTGAGATGATAGTGATATTTCACGATAACCTGGGGGACAAAAAGTGACCTCATCAGTTCTGCGCCATGTTTCTTGCAATATTATTATGTCTGTGTCTAAAACACTTTTCTTAAAGTCCAGGGTTTTGGTTTTACATCCCAAACTGGATGAATGTATTCCCTGAATGTTCCACAGTGTTATTGTCAGAGGTTTCATGTGTTTACAAACAATTTTAACAATCTTAACATTCCTCTATAATAGAACCAACCCGATTTAAACCCATTGAATATCAATGTTAATCATGTAAGTATACATAAAGGCTACTTTTAGCATACTGTTAATACTGTATTGATATTATTGTAATTCAAATCATTTTGTTATTTGCTACTCACTACTTGTCCATCAGCCGCGTACAGATTAAGTTCAGCATGTCTTTAATCTCTCTTAGATTGGTGCTTTCGGTGTCCTTTTGGCCTTTTAAGGCTGCAGCGTAGTTAAGTTGCTCCGGCCGTTCTGATCTGTGTGGGATGTGTTGTGGAATGGACATCTGCTCCGTCCTCGGGGCGTTTCTCAGTAGTGGCTCTTTTCTCCGCTGCTGATGTGGAGGCACAAGGTGTTGCTGTCGGTGATGGGGGACAGGGTGATGCGGGTGTAAAGGTCGAAAACGTGGTTGCTGTTGTTCAGGATGTGGGTACAGGGGGACAGGGTGACAGTTTTGAGACATAGGATGCTGTTGATGAAGTCTCCAGGGCACTGCGTGATAGCGTTCATCTGGATTTGGGGAGAAGACCTCGTGTGGTGATGTGTGGAGGAAGCGTCTCTTTTGCTGAGGATTGTTGGATTCTTTGTTGCTGGGACTGCCAGGGGTTCTGCCAAGTGCAACATCTTTGAGATTTTTGGCAAACACATTGACACAGTCTTTACGGAAGTGGACGTCGTCGTGAAGATTGTCAATGTTCAATGTAGAATGATGTACAAGGTGAACGTTTGGTATTCCGGCACATCCACGTGAGATGTCTGTGTTGACTCTCTGTATTGTGCGCAGGTGGAAATCAGTTCTGGTCAGTATGGTGGAGATGATTATTTTTGATGTTGGGAACGTCTGTGTTGCTTTAATTGCCACGTTCTTAACCGACTGTGCCACTCGCTCCTGTTGTGTCCGCAGGTCATTCGTTCCCACATGTATAATGATGTGACTGGGGTCACCCAGTTTTTCTTTGTCAAGGTGCTGAAGTACACTGTCTGTGTTTGGGCACCAGAGTTTTATGGTTTTGTGGTTTGGAAAGAGTTGTTTTTCATTGATGAACTTGCCGTTTGAGTCCATTAAAATGACTATTTCTGCCAATGTGTTCTCTTGATCCTGGGTTTGTTCAGAGGCATCAGTCTGTGTTGTTGGCGTGTTTGTCTCAGGAGGTGTCAGAAGTGGATGTGTTGATGGCTCAGTGTTATTTAAGTTGGATTGTATGGAGGACTTGTGAATGGAGGTCTGTTTTTTCAGGCTTTGTATTTCTCTGAGAGTCAGCTCCTCTCTGACACTTTTTAGCTCTCTGTTTATTGTTTCTCTTTCCTGTTGCAATCCTTTAATTTCTCCTCTCAGCTCTTCAACACTCGCTTTAAATTCTTTTTTCATCTGATGAAGTTGGTTTTCTCGATTTTTCATGGTCTCATTTGATGTTGTGTGTGATAGCATTAGTTCTCTGAGTTCCACCAGTTCCACCTCCTGTAGGGAAAGACTGTTCCGTATCTGAGTGACAGACTCCTCCAGCTGTGTGTCACAGTCCAAGATAAGCTCCTCCTCCTCCTCTAGCTCCGCCCCTGAGCTCTTGGTCTCAGCATGGCTGTCTTCTGTCTTTGCCTGTTTCTCAGTCTCTACCAGCGCTTTCAGACTGTTAAAGTTCTCCTGAACAGACTTGAGACATGCTTCATTCCCTTGAAACATTATGGTCCCGTTGTGGTAAATGTTTACGGTCATAAATGCTTTGCTGGAGTCTTCTTCTTCTTCCTCATGAATTTGAATTTGTCTCCCATTACAGATGCCGTGTTTTCTAACATTCGTGTAATATTTGCAGATGACTGTGTGCCAAACACTGCAGTGTTCCGTGTAGAGCAGCAGATTTGTGATTTTAGATTCGTCTCCTTTGTGAAAGTAATCAGCCATTAGAGTCTCAGGGTTAGTCTTGAGCAGGTGGTGTTTAAATGTTTTCTTGTCTTTGGCACTCTTGACTCTCAGTGGATATGTGATGTGTTGGGGGGGAGGAGTTCTCCTGCTGCTGTCTCTGTTCTCTCCATCTTTAACTCTCACTCTCGTTGCTAATTTAGCTCTAGTTAAATATTTATGTCTCTTTGTCGTATTTCTTCTTTTGTAATTATGAAAGTCATAGACATGAAGAAAACTTTATCTTGCCTGTTTGTTGATTGAAGTTCATTTCCGGTTGAAATGTGCTGTGTTGCTCTGTTAATACTCTCCTGCTGTTCTTATTCAAAATTGATTTAAAGAAAGTGTTTAAAAAATTTGATCTTCAGTTTTCTTCTGAGTTTCTTCTTTTATCTTCAATTTAATGTGGGCTTTGTCGGGTTTGGTTCAGTTTAGAGGTGAAACCCCTAAGAGCTGAAGTAAAGCATGACTCTCTCTCTCTCTCTCTTTCTCTCTCCCTCTCTCTCTCTCTCTCACACACACACTCACTCACTCTCTCTCTCACTCCTTCTCTCTCTCTCTCTCTCTCACTCTCTCTCTCTCTCTCTCACTCTCTCTCACTCACTCTCTCTCTCTCTCTCTCTCTCAAGATTCAAGATTCAAGATTCAAAGGAGCTTTATTGGCATGATAAAAGAAAATTTACATTGCCAAAGCACAAGATTAAATATAAACATGCAGAAATAAGATAGAATAAAATTAAAAGTCTATAAGTAAAAATCTATATATATAAACATCTCAATATAAACAGAAAAAGAGTTTTAATTAAAGTTCTCAATGAGGGTGATAGTGTCAGTTTGTGTGTGTTGTCCTGTCAGTGTTGTGTTGTGTTGTGCTGGTTGTTCTTTGGTCGTGGCAGGACTTGACATATCTTGCAGCAGGTTTGAGCTTCTTGACTTTTCTCCCAGTATGTATGAGATCTTGTCCTTTTGTTGAAACTGGTCAAAGTCTTTGTGTAAGTTTGTAAACTGGGGGAAGAATGTTTCTCTGATGTGTGTGTAGTTGGGACAGGAGAGGAGAAAGTGCAGCTCTGTTTCCACTTGATTGTGTGTGCAGTGTGGACACAGTCGCTCTTCTCTCGGTGTCCATGTGTGTCTGTGTCTGCCCGTCTCTACAGTGAGCTGGTGATCACTGAGTCTGTACATGCTCAACACTTTTCTTAGTTTAGGGTCTGATACGCTTGTGAGCTATTCTGACACTTTATATTCTCTCTTTAGTGACAGATAGCATTCCACTTTACTTTGCTGAGCTGTTGCTTCTGTCCAGTGTTGGAGATATTTCTCTTTTTGTCTTTTCATCATTTGGTTTAGTCTGGCTGGGGTTTGGGGTTGACTTGGGCATGTTTGGGGTTGTAGAGTTAGTTGTGAGATCAGTTGGATGAAGGGGTTTCTCTCTGGGCTCAGCTCTTGATGACTTAAGGCTTTGTGATGGAGTGTGTCTGTGTCGCTGTTCTTAAGGTGTGTGTAGAATTTTAAAGCTCTTTTTTGTATTTTAATGATTAGAGGATACAGTCCTCTCACTCACTCACTCTCTCTCTCACTCTCTCTCTCTCTCACTCTCTCTCACTCACTCACTCACTCTCTCTCCCTCTCTCTCTCTCTCTCTCTCTCTCTCTCACTCTCTCTCACTCACTCACTCACTCACTCACTCACTCACTTACTCTATCTCTCTCTCTCTCTCACACACACACTCACTCACTCTCTCTCTCACTCTCGCCTTCTCACTC
>NC_079543.1:525000-547500 GCF_015846415.1 Triplophysa dalaica
CTCTGGGAGAGGAAGTCTGTGTGCTTGTTGCCAATTTTAACTGCAACTGTGTTATTGGTGTACATTGATTTGATGATGTCGTAGGTTTTTCCTCCGATGCTGCATTGAATCAACTGAAGAAAAAGTCCCTCATGCCAGATTGAGTCAAAAGCTTTTTTGAAGTCAACAAAGCATGAGTAGAGCTTTCTTTTATTTTGGTTTGTTTCTTTGTCAATTAAGGTATGAAGAGTGTGTATATGATGGGATGTGCGGTATTTGGGTTGGAAACCAATTTGGCATTTTCTCAGGATGTTTTGGTTGTTTAGATATTGGATAAGTCTGCTGATAAGGATGTTACAGAGGAGTTTACCTAGATTACTGTTTACACATATTCAGTGGTAATTATTAGGGTGGAATTTGTCTCCACTTTTATGGATTGGAGTTATGAGACCTTGGTTCCAGATTGTGGGAAATATACCTGTACTTAAGATGATATTAAACAGTTTGAGGATGGCGAGTGTGAGTTTTTGGTCTGCGTGTTTAATCATCTCATTTAGGATACCGTCGATACCACTCTCTCTCTCTCTCTCTCTCTGTGTGGGAGTGTTTGTTTCATACACGCTGTGAACCTGCACGACTACACACATGGAAACTCAAAGAAACCGGATGAGAACAGATGGACACGAGCTCGTATAATTAAAGAGCTCAGCAGAAACAAAGAGAGAGTGTGTGTGTGTGTGTGTGCAGTAAATGTTTGATTTTAACATTTTTGTTTACCATAATTTATTTCAGTTGTCATTTATTATTCAGTGAGGTCACGCTGTAGGCGGGGCTCTGGGTACTTTTGGGAGGCCTCTGTATGACTGAAGGCGAGGGGTTAGAAATAAAAGTTGTTTTACAACAAAGCAAATGATGACATTCTGTTAAAAGACAGCAAATACTGCTTTCTTTCTAATAATGTGAACTGATGAATTAGGTCAAATCATCACAATACAAACATTTCATACAAACATTATATTCAGCAGTTGTTTCCAGGTGAGGATGATGGTTGGCAGGTGTTCGGCTCTGTTCAGGGCAAGTGTGTTTGTTCTATACTCACACCCGTTCAGAGCGTCTGCAGCAGTGACCCGCGCTACATCCACCTGCGACAGACGTCTGATCACGTGAGCATCTCACCCCCACTTTAATTTCATTCAACTTTATTTTAAGAGTTGGTGAATATTTATATAATGTGCGTGTGTGTGTGTGTTTGTGTGTGGTAGGTGCAGAATGTTTCTCAGTATATTGAAATGTTAAACTTGCGGACATCTCAAGATCTTCGGCATCTACACGGCTCAGAGATGCTTCTCGTCACCATGGAGACCAGATTAAAAACAGCCCTTAATAATCCACAAAGCCTGACAACTAAGAGTCTGCAGGTAACACCAACACACTCTGAATTATTATAAACATTACTATTCTAAAATACTTTTATTTATAATCTGTCTTTAAAACTGGTCACACCTTCTTTAAATCAGTCACATAAGAAGGTAGATTGGGCTGGTTAGAATATGAAGAGTAAGAGTGATCAGTCCTAACTCATTTCTAGTCAGTCAGACTAGTTAATAACACAAACTCTTAATTTAGCGCCTAGCTTTATGCAACTGGGCCCTTGTGTTTTATTGTATTAGTGTACCGTGACAATATATACTTTATGTATTCTTTTATGATGTGTAGTAAATGTTTACTGCGGTATGAAATGTAGAACGGTCGTGAGGGTTGTTGTTGTGTGTTGTGTTGCAGGAGTTGAGATGGAGTATGTCTCAGTTTCTGCCGCTGCGGACGGTGATGAGTCGTTTCAGGTCAGATGTGAGTCAGTTTGACTCTCTGAGAGAAGAGATGAACACACTGCATGACTCTCTCTCCATCATGAAGAAACACTTCACAGCACAATACTATCATCAACTCCAACACAAAGCCTCAACACTTCAACACAATCTGCACACCTGCTCCAGCCAACTGGGTGTGTGTGTGAGTGTGTTTGTGCGTGCAAGCGTGTGTGTGTATGTATGTGTGTGTGTGTGTGTGTGTGTGTGCAAGCGTGTGTATGTATGTGTGTGTGTGTGTGTGTGTGTGTGTGTGTGTGTGTGTGTGCAAGCGTGTGTATGTATGTGTGTCTGTGTGTGTGTGTGTGTGTGTGTGTGTGTGTGCGTGCGTGAATGTGGTTCTTTTTATTGAATGATGTGCGCATAAGGAACATGATATGAAATCCCAATAGTGAAACTTGTGTTGTGTTGTTGTGTGTGTCGTCAGGTTGTGGCAGATTGACAGGTATCAGCGCTCCTGTCACTGTCAGATCTTCAGGGTCACGTTTTGGATCGTGGATGATGGACAGTTTGATTGACAGCTTGGACAACCGTGTATGTGACATTTCAAACCCAAATGAAAACAATAGTCACCGCTGTGTTTGCATGTGTGTGTTTTCTGTGTGTGTGTTGTGTAGGTGTGGGTGATGGAGGGTTATTTTAAAGGCAAGCGTCTGGTGGAGTATCCGTCTCTCAGTGATTTTGCCACAGGACAGAACTTCATCATTCATCATCTTGATCAGCCGTGGTCCGGTGAGCGAGTGCACACACGTGTGTGTCTTGTGATGTGTTGTGTTGTGACACACTGACTCTCTGTGTGTGTTTCAGGTACAGGTCATGTGGTGTATAACGGCTCTCTGTACTATAACAAACACAACAGTAACACACTGATCCGCTATCAGCTGAGCTCCGGACACATCCTCTCTCAGCGTGATCTGGATCAGGCCGGATTCAACAACACCTTCCCGTACTCGTGGGGCGGATCATCAGACATCGATCTGATGGCGGATGAGGTGGGACTGTGGGCGGTCTACACAACTCTTCCTCACGGAGGAAACGCGGTGCTCAGTCGTCTGGATCCTGATACGCTGCAGGTGATGGAGTCGTGGGACACGGGCTTTCCCAAACGCAGCGCCGGAGAATCCTTCCTCATCTGTCAGACTCTCTACCTCACCAACTCGCACCTCGCCGGCGCTAAAGTTCACTTCAGTTACCACACCAGCACGTCGTCCTACGAGTACATCGACATCCCCTTTCATAACCAATACTCACACATCTCCATGCTGGACTACAACCCCCGCATGAGAGCGCTCTTCACCTGGAATAACGGACATCAGGTGATCTATGACGTCACTCTCCTGCACTTCATCAAGACCCACAAAAACAACCACAGAAACATCAGCAACTTAATCTAGAAATGACTGTCATGTGTTATGATGGGATGTTTCTCTTCTGATGGACCAATGATGATGCTGATGCATGAGAACAAAAAAGTCAAATGTTGAATGGAACAGAGTTGTAAATCGTGCGGTGTTGTCTCAAAAAACAAATACAACTAATTGTGAATAATTGTTTGGTCTGTTCTGTTGTTTACAGATAGTGAACCTTGCTTTTATTATAGTAGGATAAACGTTTAGGCAGATTGATTATCATTCCTAGTTTTACTGAAACACCATGATTCAATTGTGGTTATTGTGGTAAAGCAAAATAACATTTGTTGGTGTTAAATGTGGTTGTCATGTGGTGAAATCATCATTCATTGTTTACATTCTGCGTTGACAGAGTCCAGCTGAAACTTTATTTTGTGACCAGATTTTTCTCTCATGAAAAGTGTTAAACTGTCAAAGTATCATTGAAATCTCATCTGTTATAATCAATCAATTTAAAAACAGGGACAAAACATACTTTATTATTAATGAGTTATGGCAATTAATTACAATGGTATAATATTTCTTGCAGATCAAACTGATCATAACTGGTTTTAATAAAGTTTTAAACCAAAACTCTATGGAATAATAGTCCACAGTGAAAATAGTAAAATTATTGCAAATGATCAAAACTGTTTCATGCAATAACACAAAATTCAGTTACACTACAAAAATATGACACTTTACATTAAGGTTCTCTACATATAGGAGTAATAAGTGTGTTTATTCATTATTTGTTTGACTCGAGAGCAGATTCATTATTAATGATGCTTTGAAAACACATCAGTCTTGTTGTTGTGCAGACTTATTCTTCTTTTACTGCCAAAATTTCGGCACGCTACTTGTCCCGCAGCTTTTGTCGTAGGCCCACAGATGAGGGCTCAAAATGACCGTCCTACATGGGAACGGTGTGCTATGGCTTTTATAAGCGATTCGGAGAGGGGGGCAAAAAAACACCAGAAAAAAATTCCATTGACTTAACATGGCGACCAACTTTAAGGGGTCCTAGTTCCGAGCGAGAATTTCGTAGTGACATGAGGGTTACCACATTTGAGGAGCCTATCAGCCTCTGTAAGAACATACATCACATTGGGCTGTAAATTGTACCACTGGGGTGTAAGAGCCCTGAAAAGTTCCCCATTGACTTAACATGGGGCAGGAAACATGCTCATATATTACTGTTATAACTGTCCCGTGTTGAATATCTTTGCAGTTTTTTATTATTGCTTCGAGCAAAATGCATAATACAACTACCATAACATAGTACAAAGAATGGTAACTTTTAGTATATTGCATTACATTCACGATATAAATGTTCACCATAAATATCTATTAACATCGAGACATTTCAGTGTAACATTCCATTCCATTCCATTTTCTACCGCTTATCCGAACTACCTCGGGTCACGGGGAGCCTGCGCCTATCTCAGGAGTCATCGGGCATCAAGGCAGGATACACCCTGGATGGAGTGCCAACCCATCGCAGGGCACACACACTCAGTGTAACATAAAATGAAAAAAAAAAAAAAAATAATAATAATAATAATGAAAAATAATGAAAATTAATAAACCAAAAAAATAGAGGAAAGAAACGAGGATTATAACCAATCCAGCTTTGCTTTTTTTTACGTATATTGCGTTCCTGACAGAGTCAATAAACCATAGTATTACTTTTCCTTGAGGAGTACATTCAATATTTTGAGAGTTTTAATTACTTTCTTACTTTTATTCATTTTACAAAGGGACATTTAGAGATTTAGCAGACGCTTTTATCCAAAGCGGTTTACGCTTTTGTTTTGGCCGTAAGTAGACGCATTTTCGCGCATGCGCGGAACAAATCGTGTTTCCGGGACGGGTCGTGTAGCGACACGCTTTCTCATGTCTCGTCACACATTCTTCTTCGCTAAACTCATTAGTTTATCTCACAGCTTCCTCTGCTGGTGTAAATAATCACTACACGTTTGCTCTGGTCATCCGCAGCATATGTTATTCAGGTTTTTGGTGTATTCTTTGGTTGTTTTGGACATCCTGTAAAACGGGGACATTTCCGGAGACAGGACACCAAAGATCGAGACGTCTGGTCTTTTTATTATTTTGGCACTATGCCACTGTAACATTGTGTTATTTTTTTGTAGTACCATACGTAATTTCCTTAAGGGAAGACATTACACGGGCTCTCAAAGAAACTTTATATAATCATTTATATAATAAAGATTTTATGATCACCATCTACGAATGCATGTCAGTATAAATCCCTAGACCTTATAGACTTTAATGATAATGCAACGTTTTTTGCAGGATTTATACATACATATAAGATCAGTGAAATAAATTCGTTGTGTCACTGACAACAGACACAGTAATAAAATAAAAATACAACAACTGAATTAAATAACGTCCTGTGTCGTCATGCCACGGTGCATGATGGGATCTGTAGTGCGCCGGTCTGGCACTTCCTGTACATTGGACTGCGGGTGTGAAGTTGAGTCGTGATCTGAATCGAGTTGATCAAAGTTATAAACACACATCAGGTGAGTGCCGATCACCGTTTTATTTTAATTGTGAAGTTTCAATAGTGAAGACGAAGCGGATTATATTGGTGTTTATCACCAATACTGACGCGATGGTCCGACCCGCGAACAGCTGTGTGTGTTGAAGTGAAAGAATACAAAAGATAAACGATAAGAAAATACATTTTACGGTATTATATTCATCACATATTATTTACTACCGTAAAATAAGTCAAAAAAAGTCTTTGTGTAAACTGATTTGTGTTTTTTATTCAGTTTTAAATGAATTTCTGTTATTTAAATTTAGATTATAATATTTATGTTTTTGTGTAAATGTCATTGTTGTGTTTGTTGTTGATGTATGTGTGCGTGTTTGTTTCTGATGTGTGTGTCTGTGTTTGTTACCTATGTGTGTTTATGTGCTGGTTAACATCAACTGAACTGTTCTTTCTAATTTTTTTTTATTTTGCTCCTATTCTTTTTATATATACACTCACATTTTTAATCAATTTTATTGCTGTTTTATTGTTTCTTAAAAGCTGAAGTATTTGTGATCTAAAATAATTTGCATTTTAAAGATACGTCTTATTTCTTTCTGTGAATCATTTTATGTAAAGCACTTTGAATTGCTCTTGTGTATGACATGTGCTATAGAAATAAGTCTGTGTGTGTCTTTAACGTATTGATGTGTGTGTGAGTGTTGTATTTCATTTATATATGTCTGTTTGTGTGTGTCATTGGTGTATTGATGGTTGTGTGTGTGTGTGTGTGTGTGTGTGTGTGTGTGTGTGTGTGTGTGTGTGTGTGCGTGAGTGTGCCTGTGTGTGTGCACGCATGTGCGGGTGCGTGATTGGTCTGTATGTTTGTGTATTTTATAAGTCTGTGTGTGTGTCATTGATGTATTGATGGTTGTGTGTGTTGTTTAGATGTCTGTGCTTGAGGCATCCAGCAGACCCATCACTGCAGTGGCCTGGGCTTCTAACACCAGCACTTGTCCCAGTCAATTCTCTCTGGTAACCATGATAACCGGTCGCACCTGCACACGCAGTGTCCAGTATTCACATGTGTGTCTTCTGACTGAAGTTGTGTGTTGGTTTATGTGTTTGTGTAGATCAATCAAACTGAAGATGGAGGTTCAGCAAACTTCAGCAGAGGTTTTGGACTCAAGTCAGGATATTACCTGTGTTACAGCAGGGTGAGCTGCTCAAACACACACGACTGTGTCTCACTCTCATCTGTCTGTCTGTCTGACTCTTACCTGTGACTCACTCTCAGCTCTCTGTCGCACTCTCACTTTTGTCTCATTCTCCCCTGTATGTCTTACTCTCATATGTATCAGACATCTGTCTCACGTATCTGTCTGTGTCTCTCACCCTTTGTCTATTTGTCTTCCATGTGTCTTTCACTATGTTGCATCTGTCTGTCTGTCTGATTCACTCTCACTTATCTGCCTTTGACTCTTATGATGGTGTCTGTCTCACTCTCATCTGTCTGTCTCTCAAAGGATCTGTCTGGAGGGATGGTTGTGGCAGATGTGCAGGTGATTTCAGATAAAGAGACGATTCCTCATGGTTATTGCTACATCCCAGAATATCTGGAGCACAGTAAGTCAAATCAGGAGTGACAGATCAGGAGTGTACGAGAGTTCACCAGAGCAGATGTTTAACCAGCTTTTGTTGTTCATTGAGTTTGTTTGGACCATTAAACATGCTCACTCTCGTGTGTGTGTGTGTGTGCAGAAGCGTCTATTGGAAAGAAGAAGCGCATTTGTGTTCGGATCGTTCCTGTGGGCAGCGTAACAACAGCCGTACTAGAGCTCAAACTGACGGTCAAGAACAAGACCATGCTGCAGCAGTACACCTGCCTGGGGTAAGACGCTCCGCACACCTGATCTAGAATCAGACAAAATCAGACACCCTGCACACCCGATCTAGAATCAGACACCCTGCACACCCGATCTAGAATCAGACACCCTGCGCACCCGATCTAGAATCAGACACCCTGCACACCCGATCTAGAATCAGACACCCTGCGCACCCGATCTAGAATCAGACACCCTGCGCACCCGATCTAGGCAAGGCAAGGCAAGGCAAGTTTATTTATATAGCATATTTCATACACAAGTGCAATTCAAAGTGCTTTAGATAAAAAAGATCAGAGTATCTGATCTAGAATCAGATACTCCGCATACCCGATCCAGAATCAGATACGCCGCACACCCGATCTAGAATCAGACACCCTACCCACCGATCTAGAATCAGATACTCCGCATACCCGATCCAGAATCAGATACGCCGCACACCCGATCTAGAATCAGACACCCTGCACACCCGATCTAGAATCAGACACCCTGCGCACCCGATCTAGGCAAGGCAAGGCAAGGCAAGTTTATTTATATAGCATATTTCATACACAAGTGCAATTCAAAGTGCTTTAGATAAAACAGATCAGAGTATCTGATCTAGAATCAGATACTCCGCATACCCGATCCAGAATCAGATATGCCGCACACCCGATCTAGAATCAGACACCCTACCCACCGATCTAGAATCAGATACTCCGCATACCCGATCCAGAATCAGATACGCCGCACACCCGATCTAGAATCAGACACCCTACCCACCGATCTAGAATCAGACACTCCGCATACCCGATCCAGAATCAGATACGCCACACACCCGATCTAGAATCAGACACCCTACACACCGATCTAGAATCAGACACTCCACGCATTCCGATCTAGACTCAGACAGTCCACGCATTCCGATCTAGACTCAGACACTCCACGCATTCAGATCTAGAATCAGACAAAATCAGACACTCCGCACACCCGATCTAGAATCAGACACTCCACGCATGCCGATCTAGAATCAGACACCCTGCTCACCCGATCTAGAATCAGATACTCCGCATACCCGATCTGGAATCAGACACCCTGCGCACCCGATCTAGAATCAGACACCCTGCGCACCCGATCTAGAATCAGACACCCTGCGCACCCGATCTAGAATCAGACACCCTGCGCACCACATCTAGAATCAGACACTCCACGCGTTCCGATCTAGACTCAGACACTCCACGTATTCCAGTCTAGAATCAGACACCCTGCGCACCAGATCTAGAATCAGACACTCCACGCATTTCGATCTGGTCTCAGACACTCCACGCATTCCGATCTGGTCTCAGACACTCCACGTAATCCGATCTATAATCAGACACTCCGCACACCCGATCTAGAATCAGACACCCTGCGCACCCGATCTGGAATCAGACACCCTGCGCACCAGATCTAGAATCAGACACTCCACGCATTTCGATCTGGTCTCAGACACTCCACGCATTCCGATCTGGTCTCAGACACTCCACGTAATCCGATGCACACCCGATCTAGAATCAGACACCCTGCGCACCCGATCTGGAATCAGACACCCTGCGCACCCGATCTGGAATCAGACACCCTGCGCACCCGATCTAGAATCAGATACTCCGCACACCCGATCTAGAATCATAGATTTTTACATCTGTTCTAGATAACATCTGTTTTATTCATCTGTTCTGGTCGTGTTTGTGTTTTTACAGAGACATGAATGGGTTTGTGGTCTGGTGTTTGAAGGGCGTGCTCTCTCCTCCAGCGCCGCAGGCTAAGCCTCGTAGAGTTAGTCTGGACATGCGTAGTCTCACGCTAGAAGGATCTGGACCTCCACAGCCGCTCAAACCCAGGTACAGGTAACCACACACAGCAGTGAGTGTAGAGAACATTCTTCATGTTCAACAAACTTCACTGGAAATTGCTGTGTGGTTGTTAAGGGAAATCAGGTGGTTGCTAAGGTGTTCTGAATGGTTGCCAGTAGGGATGTTACAATTCAGCATGAGCTGGTTGAAAATCGATTATAATGTGTGACAATTTAAATCGGTTGAGGTGTGAATTGAATCGCAATACGTTTTTTCAACAGCATGGGGGAGTCGACTCAAAAACACAAAAACGAGACGTGTCTCTAACCTACACTTATCTACGTCACTAGACATAGTCCCCGCCTACGTTTTGCTTGTACTGCCTCGAAGATTTCACTCTCTCCTCCCCAAAAACACTGTCGCTCGTTAGTGATGCGTTTGCCGTCTAAAACCTGTGTTCTACGTTGTGAAACTAAGTGTATCTTAGGAAGAACTTCTGAGGAAACAATGGTTTCAATTCATTTTCAAACGACACCAGATGAGTATAACCCCAGAGTTTTACTATTGGTGCATCATTTCACAAAAGATTGCTTCAATAATTTTGGCACGTTCACTGCAGGACAAGTTAAAGATTATCCTTGAAAGAGGAGGAAATACTAACCTTATTTGGACCTGTTAGCTCCACCGTATCACAACCTGTAAATGTGACTATTTATTTTTGTCTGAACTTTAAGAAATATTTGTGTACCTTATATCTGTGTTTATTTAATGCATATAACGCTACCGTTAACATGTACCGTTTTTTCTTGGGTATTGCAGTTTGTTAATCCGTCTATGAACTCGGCTAATTTAAGTGTTCAATCTATTATGGTCTATCTATTATCTAGAATCGTCTTCGGATGTTTCTTCGTCAGACTCTGGTTCAAACTGGTAAGGTGAAATCCCCGCAATCTCTGTCTATTTACTGTATAAAATATATAATGTGTAAACCGTAATCCAGAAATGATTGTAGGCGTTCCATTTGCGACACATGATGAACAAATTCAAGGAATGGGAAGGAGGTGGGAACTGGCGAACGTTCAACAACTTTTAATAAAAAATAAACAAACCAAAAAAGAAAATAAAATGCCGGCAGCTCCCGCACGGTTGACTGCCGGCCACACAAACATAATAAACCATAACATAAAATCCTAGGCCTGGTCCTCTCTCTGGTCGCTCGTCCTTATTTTCTTCCGATCTCCTCCAAAGAGATGCGATACCCGTGAATAGCGCAGCCGACACTCATTATCATCACTTGCTCTCGTCCCGCCTTGCTCGATACAAACGCATTTGAACAATCACAGCAGACTACACCACCTGACCAATCACATGATAGGCTAGCGGATAGGAGGGGATTAGACGGATGAATCGCGGAACGAATCATTTGAGAATAATTACCTATTATTACGACATAATCGTGTTTTTACACCTTCTATGTACATAAACTTGTTGCTGGACACTCCATAAACCAAAGTAGGACCTTAAAAATCATATGCTACTTACCCTTTAAATGCAAAAAAATCCAAGTAAAGCACAGACAGTGTCAGTTTGTTTATATTAAATAGCCTTTTTCTATTATTGATTTGTTTTAAAGATGCAGTTTTATTATTTGAAAAAAAACAATTTCATTATACAAAGAAACGTTATGCATTTAAGAAATAATGCAAGTGAAGTTGTTCATTTCTAATTTGTTTCAACTCATTTTGTAAAAATAAATCGAGATTTAATCTTGACTAAATGGCATCGTGAGGTCAGATTCGTGAATCGGATCGCATCGTGAGCTGAGTGAATCTTTACATCCCTAGTTGCCAGGCTGTTGGGTATTGTTGTTCAATCTGTTCTTTTCTATCTTGCCCATCTTTACAGCAATCCTCCCGCTGGCTCAACAAAGGTCAGCCGTCGCCGCACTACCCTAGAAACCAGCAAGACATTGGAGGGTGTGTGTGACAGCGGTAACCATAGTAACATCTCTGGTATAACAGGTACCGCAAATAGATGAACTAATATAATGATCACATCTTTGTAAGAATAGAAATGATCACCATTATTAAGATCTGCAGTTTTGTGTTTATATTTTTGTTTATATAACTTTATCACATTTGTTGAGTCTTATCACTTTACTTAACAACATTCATACATAATTTAAGTCTCATCATAACTTAATCATGTAAACGACAGATCCATTGTGATGGCTTCACATGTGAATGAGTAACTCTTCTGTAATTGATGTGATTGTTTTTGTGATTTGTGTTAGCGATGGATGGAGTTCCATTCAGTCTTCACCCAAAGTTTGAGTGTCATACAAACCCACAGGTGAGAGGTCACTGAGGTCACAGCTATGCTAAACAATCTGTGTAAGACCCATAGCTTCTAAAATATGACATTCAAAACCATTTAGTTTTAACCACTAGCTTTTGATCAGTCTGATACTGAAATATTCATTGTAATACTAGACATCGAAAATGATTGATATTTCTGTGTTTCTGTCAGGTGTCTGTGAGCACATTGAGTGATATTCGTATTAAATCAGTGCAGGACATTGAGAATGAGGTGAGAGTTTTTAGTACAAATGTTTTCGGTTAGGACTATCATTTTGAATTGTGCTCATTTCTATTAGTTGTTGCTTTTTTCCTGTGTATTTCATAATTTTAACACTGTTTTCTTTTTCCCTGCAGTATAACTACATGTTTGCTGTTGAAGAACTGGCCGCCAAGAGAATTAACCCCTTTTGACAAAATCCTGAAATATTGTCTTTTTGGAGCCTGTTTTTTAGATATTAAATCTAGTTTGCTTTCAGGTTCTAGTTAGCACAATCTCTTTTTAAACTAGTTCATCAGGGTTTGATCTCTCTGTCTTTTTCTCTATTATTTACTCTTGGGTTGCTTAAACTTGAAGGATTTCCTACATGTATATATGTTTGTATGTTTCCATATGTTAGTTTTCAAATGTTACAGTTTCATGTGTTTCTGAAATGACTAAAAGTCAAATTCAAGTGCTTGACAAAGTGGCTAACAACCCCATTAAAGATACAGTTAATTGCACATTATTTGTTATTTTATAAATATAAAACCAAATTACTTGTGTATCTGGGGCATTTTTCTGTAGTTTTTTTCCTTTTACACTAATATTCTATTTAAATATATTTCAGAAATGGTGGGACCAAATATTTCTGTGTGTGCTTTATATTTATGTCTGTTAGAAACCTTTTGTGTAAGAGAATTAAAATGGATGTTTTAGGGATGCAATGGTGTAATTCTGTGGCCATTATTTAATATGTGAGCAGTAAATCAATAAACAGGAGTATACAATGTGCCATAAATGAGAATGTGTTTCCAAACTCTCTTTGTCATAAACATCCCCATTAATAAAACATGTGTCTTTATGGGTAACAAACATAAAAATGTGTTTGTATTCACTCAGACTGCAGGTCACTAGGCATGATCTTAACATGATTAAAATCAATAATGACAATAACTTGAAATGCAGCCTTTTATTATGAAACGTTTCTGGCTCAGTGTTTCCGGTCATTAACGAATTCGTATTGGCCCGTTTACTCTTCAGTTATGTTTAGCCATCCCTCTGTGGGCGTGGTCTGTGGGGCCTGCTGCTGAACTGAGCTCTCGTTGCCGTCGTCACGTTCATTATCGCTGCAAAATGGATCGCGGATATTCATCAGGCGAGTGATTTATTGTTTTTTGTTTAATACAAACATATTTTACGTTGGTCTTTCTGTAAATCTAATGTTTAAGTTAACGGTGGTCAGCCAGGGGTTACCAGTGCGCGTAATGGCGTTGGCTTTTGTGAGGGGAGAAACCTTTGTTTACATTTTACAATAACTATTTCTTTTTGTTACTTTATTAAGTAGTGCTTAGGATTTAACGAGCACCGGTTTGCATGCTTAAAGCGTTATTTAACGTTAACCGTCGATGTGTCCGTCTTGTTGTCTGCGGAAGGAAACACCGAACGTATTTATCGGGGGGGGGGGGGGGGTTCTTCTCAATAAAACATACAAATAGTTTTAAACTTAATAATAATAGCAATGGTCTAACATTTTGTGAAAATCTTTATTTCTCAGTGGCTATGTTGGTTTTATCATAATGAAGTGAAGGGTTCGCACGCGATGCATATTACGCAATGTGTAAAATCTATTAGTAACGAACATCCAGCGGTCTTTGTTTCTCGATATATTCGCCTGAAATGTTAGAGCGCGTGAATACGGAGGCGTTTGCTGGTGTAAAATGGCTGCCGTGTGTCGCTTCTGCTGCTCGAATAAACGATTAATCGCCTTCTTTGAGCACGCGCGAGTTACTCATGTATGAACGTTAAATCTGGACAGTTTGGGTTCGGGTTTGGGTAAATTTGAATGGTTTACATCACTACTATGAACTATCAGCTGTTTACCATTAAAACATGCATATGAAATGACGTTTTGTGCCGTGTTCAGGATTGTATTCTCATTATTTTCGGCAGAATGGATAATTCACGTTTAAAGTGTAATTTAAATTCTTCACAGTAAAGAAAGGATGGATTTGCTTTGTATAAATGCTGATTGTTTATTTCTTTGGACAATTCAGGGTTCTCTGGTTGGTCAGGTTCTGGTGGTGGTGGATCTTCTAGAGGTGAGAACGTCACGTGTACTTGTAAAGTGATTGGCTGATATAACACATTGTAAAGTTAAACATGTCTCTAGTTTACTGTCAATTAGTAAGAGTACATTTGTTGTGCCTGATGGTTTTGAAAGTACTTTATAAATGTTTATGAGACGTTTAAGCCAAATGTTTGGAAGCTACAACTCCATTAAATCCAGATAATAAAACAGAGTACTGGATCTGCTCTAGAGAGCAACTTTTACTTCGTTCCGTGTGCTATATTACATTTATTCTTCACTGTGAGATTCATTGAAGAAAAAGATTATGACGATGTGTTGTCTGTTTTCACCCATGACATCAGGATCAAGCGGTTATGACATGTACGGTTATAAGGACTCTATGTCCAGCGGAGGAGGTTTTGGAGGAGGCGGTTATGGAGGTAATGACCGGATGAAGAGGGGTTTGTCTGGAGCATCACTGCTCTCCTCATCGGGGTCTAACGCAGATGCCGTCATCGCTAAAATCAACCAGCGTTTGGACATGTTGACGCAGCTGGAGGGGGGCATGAAGGGTTCAATTCGGGGTGACAGGTAACCGCCACACACGCTCAGGTTAAACACGTACTTCTGTGTGAACTCTACATTCTGACCTTCTATTTGTTGACGTAACTCATTCAGGCAGTTCTGATGTACACTTGTGCGTCTTGACTGGTTACTCTTTGGTTCTGTTGCTGTGGGATGTTGTTCTACACAATCCATTTCCAACTTTTCGTTCTCAAATAAAGGTCTTGCTTCTTGAGGATCACCCTGTGTGTCAAATTTCTTCACGTGGCTATCGTATTGGCTTCCCAAAACCACCCCATTACTTTGTCAAGGCCAGATGTGCCGTTGTTTTTGGGCTTTTTCAAGATCGTTGCCTTAAATGTCTGTCTGTGCAACCGTCGTTCTAAAGCTTTTCCACAGCTTCACTGCCTCATTTCCCACAATGCACCTGCAACCCCTTTCTGTTGAGCTCCCAATGAGAGACAAGGCTGTGGAATGGCTTGAACGATTGACAATGTTCCAAAAAGCACTTACATGTATTTACACACAATGCAGACTCATGCCGTCATCTGAGAAATGATGCGGATCAGTCGACGCTTGATTGGTCATCATTGCTTGACCTTTGCTCTGCGCCTCCCTCCCTCTGCAGGTTTGACCAATACGAGTCTTTCGACTCGCGCTCCGCCTCACTCGCCCCCCGAGATCTCTACAGATCCAGTAACTTCGGTTACAGTGACTCCCGGGGTGACATGATGACCCAGCGAGGAGGCGTGGGCTTTGGGGTTATGGGTGGTGGTGGCGGGGGCGGCTTTGACAGCGCCGCCTCTGCCTTCGGATCGGCCAAAATGCGTCCGACACGAGATGCCTTCTCGGGCTCCGGCTGGGGGGCGGGGCAGAGATCCCAGCGCAGGGGCGGAGGGGCCGGTGGGCGTGGCTTCAGCCGCAGGCAAGACTCCTCCGTGGGGGGAGGAAGTGGGCGAGCTGGAGGCCAGGGCCACTCCCCCGCGGGGCGAGGAAAGCTGCCCTCGCTCCTGGCCAATCGCATGTACCCCGACACCGGGGCCTTCCAGTCCCAGGACTTCTCTGCCAGGAACTTTGGAGGGGCCCCAAGGGCCAACCGACAGCGCGGCCGCAAGAGACCCCTCAACAGAGTAAGTACCTCACACTCCTGGCCCGGGGGGGTGGGGCTGAGAGACCAGTTCACCCAGTCTGCACTAATCACCCCACCCACAAGGAGAACTGATCTCCCACTTTGCCCCTCTTGTGTTTGTTTTTACTTGTTTGATTTTTACTCAAGTAAACCCGTCCAGAATTGTGGATGAGATAAAACGTAAATGTGAAGTAATGGCCCACAGGAATGATAGTTTGTGTGATATTGAAGTGTGGTAAACTTCTGTCATTACTCACTCGTGTGTTGTTTATGAAGTGCGAGATGCTCTCATTTGTGCTTTCACACGTATTAAAAAATAAGCCTAAATTTGACACGTGGTTTTATTGACATGTTTGGTGTTATGCTCCAGTCCTGCTGCGTTAAAGTAGATAAAGATCGTATGAGGACCATTGTGAAACTTTCTTGTGAACCCGATGTTAACGCTAAAATGAGTTAATGACAGAACTTTCATGAGACTGTTATGCCACCCAACGTGACCTGATGAGTCATTTTGAATGGCTTCTGTCGTATTCCAGCAGCAACAGACGAGACCTCAGCGTGAAGGTCAGAAGAAGAGAAAACAGACTCTGGGAGCAGCGGACGAGCCCGAGTCAAAGATGGGCAAAACCGACATGGCGGGAGTCAAAGCAGCCAACGGTATCAAACCACAGTTCATGTGTGTCGCTGTAACGTTTGTGTCTGAGCGTCTTTGTTAAATCAGTGTTGTGATGTTTCAGAGGCCACAGGCAGGAAACATGCGCAGGAATCTGAGAAGAAGACCGCTCCTGCTGTGAGTGTTTGAACTGAAATGTGATTTTCATGTCCAGATCCTGAGCACAGCATTAAAGTTTCTCTCTCTCTGTCTTTTCAGGAATCTAAACCGGCTGACAGTGGAGAAAGTTCTGGTAAGTTTCTATTTTCAAAACATCTCACGGGGTTGGGTGTTTCTCGGTCTAACTCATGTCTGTCTCTCCTCAGCTCCGTCCAATCAGGAAGAGAGTTCCCATTCCAAATCAAAGGGGAAACCGACTCCTTCCCCTTCATCCAAAATCAGAAAGAGAAGGGGTTTCTTTGAGAGGTCAGGGGTCAAAGTCTCAGCTCACCGGTCAGTTTTTCGTCCGTCTATGTTGAATCCCTGTGAAGTGTTTTGTGGCTCACGGACACGTCTCTCTATGCTGCCATTCTTCAGGGTGGCGTTCGCTTGCTCCGTCTGTAAGTTCCGCTCCTTCTACAGCGAGGACATGGCCACCCATCTGGAGAGCAAATTCCACAAAGATCACTTCAAGTTTTTGGCCGGTCAGCTGTCTAAACCCACCACTGACTTTCTGCAGGTACCTCGTGTTCAGAATCAACTGATGTTAGACCCGTTTCTCTAGTTTCATCACTGATGGAGAGTAATACTGTGGGAATTGTCAGCCAGGTTTTGTTGTAAGAAAGCATTTCGTTTTTTTGTAGAAATGGAATGCAATTTTGTGTGATTTGTAGGAGTATTTGAACAATAAGTATAAGAAGACTGAGCAAAGGGTCAGTCAGATGGAGAATCACAGCGCCACCATCTGTCAGGTGTTCAGAGAGCAGGACCTGACACGAGGTGCGTTTTTTTTGCCATGATTTTAACTTCTTACCAAACACTGGGAGGAGGAGGGGGGCGTGATTCTGTGCGTTCCTGGTCTGTGCCGTTCTCATCCCTCTCTCTGTGATCTCATTTCCTGTCCGTGTGTTTAGATATCGGTATGGAGCACTTCATGAAGAAGGTGGAGGCAGCTCACTGTGCGGCGTGTGACGTTTTCATTCCCATGCAGTACCCCCTGATTCAGAAGCACCTTAAATCACATGACCACAACTATAACCGCAAGGTACGACCTCACCCGTCCAGCCGCTGGAACGTCTTTTATTAAAGTAATGTGTGATGATGAGTCTGTGACCGACCGTTTCCTGTGTGAGTCAGGGTATGATGGAGCAGTCGAAGAGGGCCAGTCTGTCCGTAGCTCGCAGCATCCTCAACCACAAGGTCATCGGAAAGAAACTAGAGAGCTACCTGAAGGTTTGTGTCTCTCTCGTTCTCTCTCACTGGCAAAAAACTGAATTGGGTCATTAAAGGTTGATTTGTTGTTCGGCAGGGTGAAAACCCGTTCATTGGTAACCAGGATGACAATGACCCCGAGGATTCCATGATGGAGATGTCCGAATCTGACCTCACTACTGAAAGCCTGAATGAGGTGAAGCTGGAAGAGGCGGAGCGTGCAGAAGAAGAGGCGGAGCGTGCAGAAGAAGAGGCGGAGCGTGCAGAAGAAGAGGCGGAGCGTGCAGAAGAAGAGGCGGAGCGTGCAGAAGAAGAGGCGGAGCGTGCAGAAGAAGAGGCGGAGCGTGCAGAAGAAGAGGCGGAGCGTGCAGAAGAGGCAGAGCCTGAGGAGGGGGAGGAGGGGACTGAAGAGGAAGAGGGTCAACCTGCAACCGAAGCTGTCGGGAATGGTGAGGGGCATGAGGAGGAACAGAAGATGGACATGCGTGAAGCAGGAGAGGAGGAGGGTGTGGAGGTGGGTGAGGAGGAGGAGGGGACCGCCACTGAGCTCAATGACATCGGAGGAGAAGCGACTGGAGACTCTGCAGCCGCTGAGTAACTTTATGAAGCTGCTGTTGATCTGGTATCGAGTAGTCAATTTAAAATCTTCAGCTTTTGGACCAATCAGACTAAAGCTTATTTTTAGCCAATCACAGGCTTGCCCTCCTTGTGCAGTTCATGATCCTTTCGTCTGTGGAATGATTCATTTCATCTTTCATGTGTGATGTTTGAAAGCAGGTTTGCGTCTGTGTCGTTGCCAGATTCACAGGATTTGAATTCCTGCTTTCATTCTTTATCATTATTCCTTTGTATTTAATTTTTTTGCGTTTGGAATAGAAATGAGATTATTGTATGATTTTTAAATTTGCCATGCATATTCTCTGGTGTCAACAAAATAAACCTTTTGTGACGTTATTTCTTTGTGATGGTGATTTTTTTTATGTGCTGCAGTGAAAGCTTAACAGTGATTTCTCCACTGAAATGTAAACACACTTTTTAGCCCATTCATGAGGTTTGTACTGATGTAGGCATTGATTTTGAGATAATGTGATAGTTGATGAGATAGGAAAAGGTATAATATAGGATTGGTGTTGTATTTTCATTTACTTCAGTTTATCACAGTGTATTGAATAATATTAAATTAGACCTTAACAGTATCATAATATTCATTTTCCAAAATCACAACTAATAAGCTCAGTGAATTGAGCTGTGACACGTCAGAGGAGATCTGGTCCTCCTGGCTGAGTCTGGTTTCTCCAGAGGTTCTTTTCTCCATTTATTTATCAGTGTTCTGTTATCATTATTTAAAATGTTCTGAAGCTCATGTGTTCATGTCCTCATACAGCGCAGACAAGGAAAAGTTCATGAGCATCACGTGTGTACGCAGAACATCCAGATGGCATGTTTAAATAACAGGATTCGGGGTGCACAAGTCCGCATCTAGTTAAATGGACTCAATGCAGCCGGACAACAAGTTTCACTCGCAAAACTAAAGCTAAGTAAAATAGCGGAGCGCCCTAACGTCACACAGAAACAAGCAAAACATTAAAAGCACTTCAAACAAACAAGCGGCACTGCACCTGTCAAACTGTATCAATACATAAATGTATATGTCGCACTGTACAGCACTGTTAGGTGCGCTATTCAGACAGGAGAAATATTGCCGAATGAAGTCCAAAAAGTTCGGAAGCACAATGTTCCTCCCACCATGCTAAAGTCCCGTTCAGATTGGTCAGGGTATATTCTGGCAAACTGTTTCCCGATCACGTTTTTCAATCGGCAAAGCAGTCTGTATCACACGCCGTTTACCAACACAAGATGGATATTCGCAAAGCAAATCGGCCGTGTCTGATTTCCCAGCGCTACACTATCGATTTGAATTTGAAACGAGAAGCAGGAGACGGAAGAGGCGGGTCTCTGTGTGAAAATTTCAAAGTAAAAGTTGTAAACGTTCGAACGTAAACCGCACATGATTGGTCAATGTAGGTAAGGTAACCCGCGCGTCAGTCTGAATGCAGAAAGCATATCTTTAACTCGACACACCCGTTACTATGAGTTTATTAACCTATAAAACTTTATAATACCATGTAGGAAAATGGACACACAGATACATATAGAGCTTGGAATGCAGAGGGGAATTCAAAAGAGAAATTTAAGAAAATTATGTTGTTTAATTATTGTATATTTATTTTTGATGAGCAATGTCGTACAGGTTTTAGACTTCTGGCTATTTAAAAAAAAGTAACTCTTATAATTATTGCGTTTATCCCACAACGCACATCACTTTGCAAAAGCACAAGATTATGTTTTTTTTTACCAATACCAGCATGTCCAATGCTTAAGTAAAATTGGTTTTATACAAAAAGTTATTGTTGCATAATATATTTTAGATAAAATATTGTCGGGTTAGGTCTTAATTAAAATAATTACTAGATGAATCCGTTGTTTGAATCGGTTCAATGAAATCAATAATGACTCGCCACTATTCACATATTATGACTTACTTCGGTAGTAGCGACAACTATTGGCGGTTTAAATTTAAACTTTATTTCTATTAATTCTATTAATCTATTAATTTCAACGTTCTGTTTTTAAAATGCACTAAATCATTTACAGGATACGAAAGACTGCGTTTTTTTCAAGGTCTGAGTTTTTGTTTCTTGGTATGCTCTGTTAATTCGTATTTATTTGAGTGTTTATTCAACAGGAACAATGCAAGATAACATTACAGATGCTCTACACACAGACTTCTAGCCAATGGATAATTTTGCAGCCCCAGTCTATGGATAGGCTTTTGAAATACAGTAAAATAAAAGTGTAAAATGACAAGAACAGTAATTATAACAAAAATCTGAAACCGTATACAACCATAAATGTTCACAATCCTGCTTTTATTTTAACCATTAAATCATAAGGCTGATGCATGGATTAATATCATAATTTGATTAATTGTAAACGTTTTAGGTTTATCTGTACCAAATTCTATAAGGGGTATGTAATTTTATTTAAATATTCCAGCAATGGCTTATTTTAACCCAGCAGTGTGTTCTGTCAAATATTTAATCATGGGTCAAAACAACCCAGCACGTTTTAGAGTGTTCATATATACACTGCTCAAAAAAATGAAGGAAACCCTTATCATCGCAGTATAACACCAGATCAGTTAACCTTCAGGAATATCAATCAACCTGTGACCTAAGCATAAGTGATTTTGAACCATTTTTACAGTTTTTGGTGCAAATAAAAGTGACAACAGGTATACTGGAGAGTCAACCGCAAGGGTGGTCTGGGGTGGACCATCCTTAGGGGGTCACACAGACCTCATGTGCTATGGGGATGAAATCCTCAGATGTGTTTTCAGACCTTATGCTGGTGCAGTGCAGGGTCCTCCTGGTGCATGATAATGCCCAACCACTTGTGACCAGAGTCTGTTGACAGTTTCTGGATGATGAAGGCATTGATGCCATTGACTGGCCCTCATGTTACCCAGACCTAAATCCAGTTGAGACCCTCTGTGATCTTGTAAATCCGAAGCTGTCAATTAACACCATAGACTGTCAAGGGGCTCACTTATACTCTGATCCAAATCCAACTCACAGAGGAAGTCCCCCAAGGCAAAAGATCTGACAACAGATCTGAGCATTTCATCCCCTTATAGTCCTCCACAGACAACCATTGCTGTTGCCTCTCTATCACTTTTATTTGCTTTATGCAATTGAAACTGATTAACCATCAGTCATGCATCCTTGGTATTATTCTGTGCTGATTATAAGTTTTCCCTATATTTTTTTAGCAGTACATAGTATATATTAGGCAGGGTGACTACAGTCGTTTCAATTATTATATAAAGAGGTTAAATGAGGGTTCATAGGTATATTTGAAAACTTCATCATGTGGAAGTCATTTTGGTTAAAATCCATATTAATGGACATTTCAAAAATCACTGACAAAAAATATGTCTAAACTGAAAGAGTTCCGTTTTTAGGAACGTAATGCCATATGCCATCATCCTATACCACTGGATAGTTTTATATTTGGCCAATTCCAGCGTTGTGGACCCGACACTTTGAGTTATGGATGTGATAAAAAAATGCTCAGAGAATCTTTTTCTTACGAATATATAGAACCATCTGTTTATGTTTTACTAAACTCTTGTTGATAGTCTAAAAATCAGGCATGTGTCAGTCTATGAATAAAAGTTTTCATTAAAAAAAAGGATATAAACATGTTATGTGGATGTGACAAAAAAATGGACACAGTTTTTGGGGGACGTCAAACTTTGAAGGATTTCTTTGAACAATCCTTAAGCAATAATACCCAATGAATGGAGAAGGGATGCCTCTTTAAAGAACATCAAATAGTTACTTAATTTAAAATGTCTTGTGTCCGTTTATTAGGAATATCTAGCGATATGGATGTGACAATCCTGAAAATGGCACTTACCCAACTATCAAAAATCATGTACTAAAACTTAAACCAATGCTTTTAAAACTTGGGGAGACCTCACATGGGTATTTCAATCATCAAATATTGATATCTTTGCTGTTGGCATAATAAAAACCGTTGGTAAACTAAAAAAAATGTAATGGTAAGATTGAAATTTTTACGGAATGGCCCATATTCTTAAGTTTATATTTTTATGGTTTATTAACGTGACAATTTAGCCGGCAGATTTGTAAAATTTTC
>NC_079543.1:552500-617500 GCF_015846415.1 Triplophysa dalaica
CACTTGTGTTCCCTGGAAATTGTGACCTTGGCATTGCTTTCTTTAAACCGGCTCACCTTACAGAGAGAGAGAGAGAGAGAGAGACAGACAGACAGAGAGAGAGAGAGAGAGAGAGAGAGAGACGGGCTGGGTGTGTCCGCCTGTATAATGACACACTTGAACTCATAACAGAGTTTTGAGGTTTTGCTCAAACTGACACACAAATCTTTTCTGAAGAGTTTTACAAAAGGGTTCGTAGCACAACTTTGTGTAAGCGCACAAACGCTTCGTCCTCTGTGATTTCACAGGAATGTTTCTGTCTTAATGGTTGATGATGAACGTTCCCGTCACTTGGCTTAGTTTGGGATTTTACTGCCTCTAGAAGTCTGAGTGTGTTTTATCACTCTCTGAAGATCTCAAAGTCTGGATTTACCTCACTGACTCTTACACACAAACACTATGGATACATGTGCTGATGTGTTTGTGGCTAGGCTTGAGCGATGTCTTCATTCTTACACATTACTGAGAGAGCCGTGTTTTTGAAGTCATAAAATAATGGAATGTTGTGCAACAGAAAACCATTATTCCAGAGTGAAAGCAAACACACACACACAAAATGTGACAACTGTGAGATGCATAAAGGAATTCACATAAGTTAGCTTTCATCCAATGCAACTTCTTTCATGTCTTATGGACTTTTTGAATGAACTTCATATGTCGTATAGCAAGTGTTAGCATTAACTGTGGTTGTATTTTATGGTTGTATGGAAGCTCAATACCTGCTCAAGATCTCAGTCTTATTATTGTCATGGCGATCCAAGTGTTTAAGTTTGCGTCATGAAACGACACGCCTGCAACGTGCTAGCTCAGGCATTTGTGTACTTGCGTAGAGTGTTTATTGCTGTAGTCTGCTCTCGTTGTTCTTGGACATCTTGTATCGTTTGTGTTGATTATACTTAACAAACACACAACTTTCGAGTTTGAGAAATGGATTGCATGTGTGTAATCACATTTTTACGCGTTTCCAATGGTAACACAAAGTTGACATATAATTCAGAAGATGTAAGTTTGAGGCGAGACGTTTGGCTGTGTGGGGGTCTGTGAGATGATAACAGCGAGTT
The DNA here is from genome assembly GCF_015846415.1 of Triplophysa dalaica. NCBI lineage: Eukaryota > Metazoa > Chordata > Actinopteri > Cypriniformes > Nemacheilidae > Triplophysa > Triplophysa dalaica. The sequence goes on from NC_079543.1 coordinate 553,601, forward strand.
ACTGGAAACCGTCTGTTTTCTGCAGTAGATGAAGGCCACGGCGTCCAATGAGGAAGTGACTGTTTGAAATGTTTCTCAGCATGTCATTGGCAGAGGCGTTTTGAAGTCAAGCGCTGGATCCTTCCTGCACTCACTGTGGGAAATGTTTTTACTGGTTTTAAAGCATGTTCACATTACTCTGACGTGTGTGGTTTACTCGTGGGTTAGTTTCCAGATTGAGGATGTGTGAATCTTTTACAGACAGTCTCACACACTTTTGAACACAAAAACTGCCCTTAAATCTCATTACTGTAACCACTTAAAATATGTTTTGCTAAAAAACAGAAGCCATGATGCCTAGCAAGTTTTTTATTAATCATATAGTGCATTATTAAAATGAATTATATTTAAATAGAAGAATAGACATGTAGCAGTTTTTAAGATGCGGAAATCGACCTGGATCAGTAATGAGAATAAAGTACACAGCATGACAAGAGAATATTATGTTTTTATTATTAGAGAACTATGAAGTAATCTGTTAACCTGGTAGCCATTTGAAAATTTCTGGCAGATGTTTCTTCCAAAAAAAATAGGGTGAGAATATCAGTCATGGACACTTTTCATTTACTGTTTCTTCATTTTTATTATACATGAAAATGTATTCAATTCTTTTTATTTAAATTTGGCTCTGTTTAAACTACAACATATTATACACTTGGACCAAACAGGATGTGTTACTCTAATAATTATTTCAGCAGAAAAAGCAATAAAATACAAAAATAATTAGTTTCTAATTAAGGTTGCTTGGAACACTATTTAGTAGTGTTTTTATGATCATTTTCTGTCTTACCAAATTAAATGTTTTATTATTCAAATCTATAATGTCATTTAGTTTCAGTGGTTTTGTGTGAATGACTCGTATACAAGTTCCTTTTTTCCCTTGTTGTTTAAATTAAATGTCACTTCTCTTGTGTGCTTTGATGTTATAAATATATATGAACTTCATTTTAACATGGTTTTTGTTCCTCCTTGCAGGAAAATAGACCAGACTGACATCACACTGACTGGGTGAACATTCACAGCTCTGTGTCTTCGCAAATAAATGACACCAGCAATCTGAAGACCCCACCGCTTGATTTCCAACTATCAGATCATTTTGGTCCGACAGGTCATCTGTCGCACTTTCTTTGAATGACCAGATGGCCACTCTTAAAGACGGGATTTGCTACAGCAATAGAAGTGTGGTTTTTTTCTACAATCTTAGCGAAAAGAATATCAGCGAATCCTGGGGGTCCAAGGACATTGCGGTGGTCTCTCTCGGAATGTTTGTCTGTTGCTTCGTGATCTTCGCCAACATCCTGGTCATGTTGGCCATTTTCATGAATCGCAGGTTCCATTACCCCATTTATTACCTGCTGGGAAATCTGGCGGCAGCGGACATGTTTGCCGGAATATCGTACTTGCATTTGATGTTCCACACCGGGCCCTGGACCAGCAAACTGAGCACGTATCAGTGGTTTGTGCGTCAGGTAAGAACGACGGTGATGTTGTGTGATCTATGAAGTGGTTTAGTTGTGTGGACACTTAAGGGTTAAAACCTGCATGGAGAACACATGAACACTTTGGCTGTCGAGCATTTGTGTTTGTTGGAATACTCCCAGGTTAAATACTTCAAGTCAATGTGAACTCAAAACTGACCCCTATTTACGTCTTAATCCCTAATGTCTAAGACACACGCAGCTCATGGTCTTTGTATGACAAAGGGAATTGACTGGTGATATCCGTCCAATAGTGTCCTTCCCGGTGTCTGAGGTCAAGTGAAATGGGTTGTGGATGGTGTATAAAGTCACATTCTGTGTTTCCCTCAGAAAATAATGCTATTTTTGAAGAACGATGAAGAAGCCTGAATCATTTTTTGCCATTCACTTTGAGTCAAAGCATCGTTATGTTTCTGAATCAGTTCCCGCTTGCACGAACAGAAATCCCTTAGGTGTAAGGTTAATGAGAAACAGGATGCAGGAAGAAACCTTAGGGTTCATTAAAAGAAACCTTAAGGGTGTCAATAATTATTTACTTAAGAACAGTTATGCTAGGCGTAAATTACTTTTCTACCTTAAAAAATTATCACACTCATTTTCAGAGATGAAATGAGACTAATGATATAGGAGTACACTGAAAAAATAAATTGTAGATTTTACTTGGTAAAATCCTCTGACATTTGCATTAAATGTTTTAAGTAAAATTTGCTGCTACTATTCAAGTACAACTTGCAAAGAAGACTAAAGTTGATTCTACTTATTAAATACATTTACTTTTTGTTAAAATATCAAGTAAATGTCACTTAAAGCAAACAAAAAATTACACTTAACAAAAACATGTGTCTAACTCAAACTTCATGGATCATTTACTTTCATATTGAAATATAATAATTTTATTTTTATGAAATGTAATTTTACAACATAGATGGTCAAGTTATACTGTAACTACTGGTAGGAGCACAGTTACTCCTCGATAAGTGAAATAACAAACTTCATGACTAATATTGAACCTCCGTCAGCCGAGGCACAAGCAGCGTTCTTCTCAACAACAATAACCACTTACAAAACAAATAATACCAAAACGCTCCTAAATCTCAAAGATAAATCAACAACACAATTTTTAACAACACTTAAAATGATAGATAATCTTGAAAATTAATCTCCTTCTGCAGTTAGAAGCAATGCATGCTGGGTACTACAGATCAACTGCCAGGATAGTTATATCTTCAAAAATGATTGATGTAGTCTCAACACAAAATAAATAATCTTAATATGACCAATTTAAATGGGTTTAACATAATACAATTGAGTTGGATTTTCTTAATAATTTGTTCAATTAAAATGACTTGAACAAAATAATTAAAATCTTAAAGGCGGGGATGTCCAATTTGTCTTAGCCGGTGTTGATGTTCAAATCACCAAAACAAAAACACCCCTACCCCCTTCTTTAGCTTTCGTCAAGCTCGACGTCCATCCTCTGTGCACCTTACTGCTGATTGGCTAGAGGGTTGTTTTGGTTCTCAGCCTGACTTTGTCTAAACAATCGGACACCCCGCCTTTAACCACCAAAATAAGTAGATTTTGTTCTCTAGACGTTATTTAAACTATTTGTTTTGTTAAAAACAGGAACGTCATTATATGAAGTATATTTGAATCACTTCTTTTCATAAAACATTGTAAGGCAGGTAATAATTATTTTCAGTGTAAGAAAAAATCAGTTTGATGCGTTATAGCGGATTGAGTTTTTTTTCTTTTTCGTATTTATATAGAAGAATAGCTTTATCGTCTTTAGTGTCGTCTTTTTTCCCGAATATTGTCCACAAGTCCGCTTATCTTTTTCCGTGTTTGGACACAAACTATCGTGGAATACTAAGTATAAAGACTTTTTGCAACGCTCCTATAGAAATCTCTTACCTTAGGAATCTTTTCCTCGTAGGAGAACCCTCACTAATGGACTTTTATTCAAGTCTGCACCCCCATTCAATCACCTTTTAGTAAAATAAGCAGGAAAGACTTGACAGGCTCACACACATCAAAGCATCTGTACTGCCAAATGATTTGGAGGATTAGATGTTTTTTGTCGTGTTATCAGTTGGAAGTAAATGTTAAATGCGATAACTCGTTCAAGACGCCAGACTGATAGTAAGATGTGTTGTGCTAGACAGCTGCTTTTATTTGAAAACAAGGTAACATTTGGTCTTTTTTTCCTCTAAACATCATAGAGCAAGCCTACTTTACACCACTTCAAGGTTCTTTCTGGTATGTTTATTTCATGAACAAACAGAAGATGTTCTTCCAGTACTATACTTGATTTGAACCGTGAGCAGCGTGCACCTGAAGTGGTACGAATACATCCATCTTATATCAAGTCGATTCTGATAACATTACAAATGATCATTTATCAGCCGATACCTCAGCATTCATGTTCTCTACACAGATGACAAATATTGAGCCTTCACATTGGGTTTGACCTGCAGTCTTGTGTCTTTGTGGAGAGTTTGCTTCCACAAAGAGAACTTCCTTTTTCAAATAATATCAATCAAATTGCAGTTGGTTACTTTTGATTTAAGCCATAACAACTCGAAAAATTCATCTAACTAACACAATAAAAGCATGATAACATAACAAAAACATGTTTTGGAACCAATCTCTTCTTGTGTTGTTAATGTGCTTGTGTCTTCCTCAGGGTTTAATAGACACCAGTCTGACCGCGTCTGTCATCAATCTGATGGCCATAGCTCTGGAGAGACATCAGACCATCTTCACCATGCAGCTACACAGTAAAATGACCAACCACAGAGTCGTGCTGCTCATCGCCGGCATCTGGGTCATCGCCGTAGTGATGGGCTTGATCCCTACTATGGGATGGAACTGTATGTGTAAAATCCTTCAATGTTCCACCATGGCTCCGCTCTACAGCCGCAGTTACCTGATCTTCTGGGCCGTGCTGAACCTCTCTGCGTTTACGGTCATGGTGGCCGTCTACACTCGAATCTTCATCTACGTGCGGCGGAAAACCCACCGGATGAGCCAGCACACCTCACAAGTCAAACACAAGGAGACGGTGGTTAACCTCATGAAAACTGTCGTCATGATTCTGGGTAAGACGGACACTATTTTGGTCATATCTGATGACACTTCAATGAAATCTCTTGTGACTGTATGCAGGGCTCTAGACTAACTTCTTTCACTGGTTGCACTGGTGCACCTAACTTCTTTTCTTAGGTGCACCAGTATAAAAGTTAGGTGCACCCAAATTTCGACCGCATCGCATTTAACTGATTTTACCAGTTCACCTTTTTTTTTCCATATAGGCAAAATTTACATGTAAACAATTAACTAACAATCTGGTCAACACAAAGTTCTTTATTTGAAACACAAATCTACAAGAAAGCTAACTTGCTGAAAAAGTGTTGGTGCTTAAAGTGCTTCACTGAACTGAAATTTAAGCTTAAAAGATCTCAAGATAAATGGACCAGGGCTTGACATAACCTGGTAGCATGACGGCTCCGTGTCAGAGCATTGATAATGATTTTTGGACGGATCAGGTCTTAACTTAACATTATTCACGAATAAGTTGTAAATTGTTCTTTTCATCTTCTCCCATCATCCACTGCTACATCCACTCTGTTTAACTGACGGCATTAGGCTGCTCATCTCTCTGTCTGACCGCAGCACAAGCGTTTTCAAACGTACACACCAGAGGTTGCGCTAGACTTTTTTTTGTGCGTCATTTTGACTGACCGGCTCGTAAAAAATCCGTCATAATCTATTATTACCCGTCACTATGGTGCAAGGTGGCGTTAGGGGGTAATAAGTATGTTTGTGACTTCATCATGCTATACTGGCGTCTCAGAACTTGTTGTATTTTAATACAACCGAATGTCCAATGAAGCCGTTGTTATTTACATTCATTTATATATTTAATGTTTATGTTATCTGAGAAAACCCAACACATGGTGCACATTTATATACAGTTTTTGATACCATATTCAAGCCCTTTCCAAATTAGTTTGTATTTTGCTCATATCTTGTGTATGTAACTAAAGTTATGGCTGAGGTCGACTGAAGAGCTATGATGTTCAGGAACAGAATTTGGAGAAAAACGTGATTAAAGTTAAGTGATGAAAATAAAGCACAACAGTCCAGTATCACAAGTAAAAGTCACTTTACAATTTAATAAAAAAACATTTCCTAGTGTTGAAGTCTATAAAAATACTGTACAAAACCGTTTGAATAAAACAAAAGTAAGGAAAATGGAACGAGAACGAGAGCTCTGCCATTATCACAACACAAGGAAACTAACAAACGTTACGGACAACAACTAATAAGCAGTGAATCAAGTTTTACATTATTTATCATGTGCAGTGTCTGGACTTTTTTTTTTGGCGGGGATAACTCCAGGTGCTGCAGACAGGGAGCTCTGTCATCTCATGAGAACATTGTATAAAAAACTTTTTCATACTTTACACAGGACTGGGGGGAAATGTGCATTGATACTCCTTCATTCTTCATGTTATGTGGTTTACTTTGATAGGTGAACTGTGTTTCCAGCGTCCCAGCGCGACATCTGACGGGTTTCTCAGATCACATCACATACTTCTAGTCCGTAACAGTGACAGGTGAACACACGCAGGTCGCTTCGCGAGCATATCACGCTGAAGGGAAACTGGGATTTACAAATTGCCCTCATTGTAAGATTTTTCTGTTATTGGTAAAAAAATCAACCTCTGGTAAACACACGCACAGGAATATCTGGACCACGACCAATCAGAGGGGGATCCGCCCTTCAGACTTTATTATCATGAGAATACCTGAGCAGGCTTGAAGAACACTGATGGAAAGATGTCTGGAGGCATTTCCTGGAACTCTGTAGTTGTGTCCCAATATGTGAGCTGTGTCCTTTGAAGTCTGCTCTTTAAGACCGAATGTGTCACAGCAGCGACTGAAGGCGGGGAAGACCGTCTCAGTTTCTTTAAACGTAGCCTCAAAATTGTGACCTTATTTCTCCTGGTTCTGAACGAATGTATCCTTCACAGCCTCAGCTTTCCTGAGATTCATTGCGCGCCTGTGACGTCTGGAATTTTTAAATAAGCATTCAAAACTTTAGATAAATAAAATCATGACATTCTCAAAAATGGGCACGCCATCAGTGTTTTAATATTAATGTGTCTTGCAGTGAATCGTAACCCTGTGGGGTTTTCTGTTGAGTTATCGTGCAGCCGTAGTATTCTGTTATTTGTAGCAACATGTGTGAATTGTTCTGACATGTTCTAATAGAGACAGGCGGAATGGTCAAATATCTATTTCACAGAATGAGTAATTCTATTTCACGGTTATGGTATATTTCATGGAACAATCTCCTTATAATTCTATATTTAATTCCTCATTTTTCTTAGATTGATTTAACTCATTTATTTTTTACAGTTCATTTAAATTCTCACCGTAGTTAAAATGTACTAAAGATATCAAATGAAGTTCTGATAATCAGATGTATTATTTATTCATATTTATCTCCTGGCTATATCATATGTATACAGTAGGAAGATTATTATCTGGCTTGTTTTGGCACTGCGAGTCAAGATGACTCCTCACGCGTCTCCAAAAACTAGAGCTAGAAGCGCGTCACATCAAAGCACTCTCACACGAGCATCATCCACATTTCAACTCAAGTTTCACCTGGAGTCTCCTGAAGTTAAACTTTATTAAAACTATTAACAGCTTTAAGAAACAACCTGACTTCTGACATACGTGTTGAGAATGAGCTTTTATATATGCTGGAGCAGATCCCTGCATGAGCACGAGTAACAGAGGCGCCGGACTGGAGCAGATCACTAAACTACAGACTGAAAGAAGGTCAAAAGAATATTTGATTTGTTACTAGATTTATTAATGCTGTGATCATCTGTGTCTCCATCGTCACTGAGCTTGTCTATATTGGTTGTTTGGGTCTTATCACATTGCATGCACATCGTGAGTCTGCACTTAAAGTAATGAATGTGATAAAAGTAACACATTGCTTTAAGAAAGAATTGTTTATCAAAGGGCTGTTGTAGATTTACGGTGTTGAATGATGCGCTGTGATTTATTCCTTATCACAGGATGTTAGGACATGATGTTATACACAAATGAACAAACAGACCCACACTCGTGTTCAGAAAAGCTGACCATGCTTTTCACAGTGACCACCCGTTCTCATATCAAACATCACAGGAAGTTTAGAGAATATTACACAAAGCAGCTGTCTACTGGAACTCACTGACACGCACACACACACACACACACACACACAAACAAACAAACACACACTGGATTGATCACTGGAGTGAACTGCGTTTGCCTGGACTTGTTCAACCGGACTGGCATGTTTTCACTCCTCCACTTTGCTCTACTTCACCGTTCCAGAGAGACATTCTGTGCATGTCCCGACAAACATCTGTCACACACACACTTACACACCGACTTAAGATCTTCTGGATATTTTCTCCACTTCCTCTTCATACATCAGCCTGCGGGTATTTGCGGGTGTGTGACACATTCAAGTTTCAGTATTGTGTTCGTGAAGAAAAGCTGATAGTGCTGTTCTCCAGCAACCACGAAAGAGCCAAAATCTTCAAGTGTGTGACAGGAATGCCCTTATATGGAGCCGGTTTGGGCGTGTTTTATGCAAATGACCAACCCTCGGGCACACGGCCGTTTGTTGACTTGTTAGGTTTATTTTGTGAATATATTTCAGATGTTCTGTGCTCTTTCTCGCAGGTTGCTTCGTGATCTGTTGGACCCCTGGTCTGGTGCTTCTCTTGCTGGACGGCCTGGATCTCACAACATCCGTTCTGAAGTATGAGAAGTTCTTTCTGGTGCTAGCGGAGTGCAACTCCTTCATGAATCCCATCATCTACTCATACCGAGACAAGGACATGCGGAACACCTTTAAGCGCATCCTCTGCTTCCCGTGTGTGCGGCATGACCAGACGGGGGAGCACTCGGGCGTCCGCTTCAACACCCTCGATCAAGAGGTACTGTCCGAGAGCAACGGAACCCACAGTCACCAGAGCAGCGTCAAACCCGGCCTCCAGCGTGCCGCTTAGCTCCGCCCCCAGAACTCCATTCACAGTCTTGTGTATCTAGTGGTTAAAGACTGATGGTCTTGGAGCGAAGCACAGAGCAAATGCTAACGAATTGCGTTACTTTTAAAAGTTCTATCAAAATGTTTCACTGAATGTTTTTGCGAAAATGTAACCACCCAAAATACAGCCAACTAACCCAAGCTTGCGGAACTGATCGGCTAGAAATCGAATCTCAGCTACTAACAGCTAACTAACACGTGCAGAGAGACGTTATAGGACTAAAAACTCTGACACCGTCAAACACGCTGATTTAATCCTTGTTTGCGTTTCTTACTTTGTCTCGTCTAACGTTTGTTTTCTTGTGTTTATTTTGTGCAGCGGAGACAGCGTGTGCTGCAGGAGTCTTTGGTCGTATGTAGATTTAGTTGCATTTTAATCTAACGACCAATCAGATCTCCTCCATTTTAACCTCTCACCTGCTGTAGGCTTTCACTAACCACTATGATCGTCTGATGTGTGAAAGTTGTAATGATGATGTTGATGATTGAGCGAGAGGTGCTTACTGCAGCGTTTCAGTCCAACAGATGTGCAGTGCAGTTTGTTATGCCGGAGGGTGTGCGTGTGTGCGTGTTTTGCATGTGTGCAGTACATGTGTGTGCGCGTACTGATCATAAATATTTGCACATTTGTCAGTGTGGTTTGTACAAAAACCTCAAGAGTTGCAAGCAAACAGGATGAACCACTTCAGCACAGAGAGAGACAGAGAGACAGAGAGACAGAGAGACAGAGAGACAGAGAGACAGAGAGACAGAGAGAGACAGAGAGAGACAGAGAGAGACAGAGAGAGACACAGAGAGAGAGAGAGAGAGAGAGAGAGAGAGAGAGTGTGGGTGTCTGTGTTTTCCATTTTTTTCCTTTAGTGTATTGTGTTGATACAGTACTGCATGCTAACATTCCGCTAACTCACCAGCAAGCTGCTTTATTCACAAGTTTCCACATCCTTCATGCACACTCGTGATTTTCTTTTTTAATCTTGTTTTTTGCTGTATTTTACAGTAGTATTTTATTTGTTCATAATCTTCTTTTATATCTCTGATGAGCGAGTGGCACATTTGATTTCTGTTGAACACTGTTATCGCCCGACACTTGTTGTTAAACGTGTGTTTCTGTGACACGCTTGTGACTCATGCTTGTTTGTGGCAAATGACAAAAAATCTGTAATGAATCATATTTTTAGGGCTTTATGTCCTTGTGCCAGGGCATTATTTCGATCAAAATGACTTGTTAGTAATTCCCCAAAATCTCATTCTTTTGACTTGCGTGGAGGATTAAGCTGCAATTTAATGTGAGTGAATTATATTAGAAACGCAAAGCAACACAATCGTAATGGTCCAGTAATACATTATACATTTTCTTAATTCAGAATATCTAGAGTGTAAATAATAATGGTCCGATGGTGAAATGAGCCTGTGGTTTGATGTAAACATGTGTTTGTTATCCTCGAGAGACACACAGACATAATTGTTCTGTGTTTGTAAAGACCAGGGTTGGGTTCCACTTCATTATGATGTTTGGAGAGACAGAAGACTTGAACCCTGTGTGTCCTTTCATCTGTTTCAATAAATCGTTGTGCTGTTATTTTTGTATAGAAATGAGTTTTAGGCGTTTTGTTGTTGAGAAATAAACCTCACCTCTGTCATTTCTCTCTTTGTTCTGCTGGGTTTGGTGTTTGTAATGGTTGTGTGTGTTTAGCGCTGGTACATTTGAATCACACTATTTCATTTCAGTTCTCCATCCTAAATCTGAAAACCAATCGAATCCAGTGTGTGATCTAAACTAATTCAGCGTTTCCTTCCAACATCCAGTTTAAACTTAAATTCAAGATTAAATTTTCAGTGAAGTCATCTACAACCGGAAGAATCGGTGATGATCGGAGTGAATTTATGTTGTGTTATAGGTTGAGTGTGGGATGTTCTGGAAGGATTTGTGAAGCAACAGCTTGGCCTATAGACATACGTGCACTACACAGAGTTTATGATGAAGTGCACGTATCTCTAGATGCTTCTCTGCACCTCAGGTCATCTATACATTCTGACAACCACATGTGCTCCTGAAGATTTGAAAATAAGGTCAAATAGTTATTTGCAGCCCTCTCCCTCTCTTCCTCTCCCTCCCTCTCCCTCTCTCCCTCCCTCTCCCTCTCTCTCCCCACCTCCCTCCCCCTCTCCCTCTCTCCCTCTCTCCCTCTCCCTCTCCCTCTCTCTCTCTCTCTCAGGCTCGTAGGGTGCGTGACGGTGACCCCGGTGAACAGGTGAATGGAGGCCAGGTTGTGCTTCGAGACGCTGAGAACATTCTGGAGTCCACAGACAGCTGAGATGAACGGCCTGAGCTCATCATAACGGGATATTTTTTAATGGACACGATTTTTTTGGGACTCCGTTTCCTGCAGTCTTGTGAAAGGTTCAGTTGAAGGTCAACGTAGTGAGCGTCCCGACTAAAGCTGCCTCACGTGACACAAACAAGTGTTGGTTTTTATAAGCATCATGTTTGTTTGATGTAGAGATCGTGTCGGTTCAAACTGTGAATGCATCGACTGTAAATATTTAGCGTTTTAACTGGGATTTTTTTATGAATCTGCACTATAGCGTTTGATTAAACAGAAGCTGAAAGAGTCATTGTGTGATCTCTTGTGTCGGTACACCTCATCGCACATATTAGCATTATTTTAATCATTTGGATGAGTTTGAGTGTCTGAATAACTGTATTAAGACCAGCTGAACGGGTCAAAGCTACAGGACTTGACCTCTGGATCTGGATCTGCTAGTGAAGGATCGTGAAGATGTTGACGGTGATATTGAGGTAAACGGCTGCTGTGTACTGGGTGCCCATATGAAAGGAAATATATGGGGATATACTGGAAAATATAATGTGATGTATTTCTACATCAATGAAAACAGCAGGTCGCATGTGTTGTAATACTGTAGTGTGTAGTGTTCTGTGTGTTTAACATGGAATGGTTTATTAATGTGAGGAAAGTGTATCTGCTTTGTACAGAAAAAACAGAATCAGTCACACACTGTTTTACATTAAATGAAGATCATTGGCAGAGTTGCATGAACACTCGAATGAGTCATCAGAACGTGTTTGTCTCTTGTGTGTTATAACTGATCAGATAAACGACCTCCAACTATTGTGAAGAGTCAACATTTCATCCAAAGCATCTACAAGTGATAGTTGGTCTGATTATTTCTGCAGGTGTCAGATGATTTGACTCGGAGCCGATGGTGGTTGATTATCCAGCTTCTGTTCTGCAAACTGACTAGAAAGAAGAGATTTCAAGATTTCACTTCATTTCAAACATGCACTTTAGAAGTAAAACTAACTACATGTTAACTAGCTGTCAGTCATGACACTGTTAACATGCACACATCTGACACACGTCTGCATTTACATCTGCAAGACATAGTTTGCTCATCTCTGAGACGTCAGATGTCATATAGACCTCTAGAATATGAATTGAAAAAACAACTTGTAAATTTGGCTTGAAAAAAAATTTGTGCAAATTGTTACGAGGATTTTATATTATTTAGTTTTTATTCAAGTACAATTTACTAACCAGAATTAAGGACATTATACTTATTAAATACATTTAGTTTTTCTTAAAATATCGAGTAAATGTTACTTAAAGTAGACAGAAAGAATTTACTCTGAACAACAACATGTGTCTATCTCAAACTTCATGGATCACTTACTTTCATATTGAAATATACCATTTTTTTTCAAGATGGATTGTCAACCAAGAGAGACTGGTGGTCTCTGTACTGGCATTACTCCTTCATAAGTGAAATAACACACTTAGTGACTCATATGGTGCCTCCCTCAACCGAAGCACAAGCAGCACTATTCTGAACAACGATAACAACTTAAAAAACCCAAACTTAAGAACAATACCAAAAATCTCAAAGATCAAATCAACAAAACACAAACAAGTCTTTCTTTGTTCCGGTCAACATTCTGTTAATCTTGAAAATTTGTATTCTTATGCAGTCAGACGCAAAGCATGCTGGGAACTACAGATCAACTGCCAAGGGAGCTATATCTACGAAAAGGGTTGATGTAGTCTCAACACAAAATAATAAAGTAAACTTAATTAGACCACAATAGAATTGAGTTGGATTTAAATAATAATTTCTTCAATTAAAATTCCTCAAAATAATTCGATTTTTAATTACCAAAATTAGTAGCTTTTATTACCAAGATTTTTACATTATTTTTACAAAAAACATTTGCCCAAAAAGGAACATAATTATATTAAGTATATTTAAATAATTTGTTTTCGTAAACTCTACTAAGGCACATAATCCTTTCTTCAGTGTGTCTGTAGGATTCAGAATGGATGTTAAACTGCTCTTTCTAAGATGTTTAGCAGATGTTTTTACACACCAGATGTTCTCCAGATCTTCATGTGCTAGCTGAGGAGAGTATTAATATTCTCCATCCACATTTAACCACATCAACTAATTCTCACATGTGTTCATAACATCTAAAGAGAAGATGTAAGTTCTTAATCCAGAATCAGCAGAATAAAATGTTTGCAGATATTAAGCCTCTTATCTTAGTTAAATGCTCCTATTGAAATTAAGTGGTACCAAAACTTTGCGAGCGAGCAAAAATGTTTGTATACAAATCACAACAGCAAGATCAAGATCAAGATCACATTGTGCCTAACTTGTTTACAGTACACACGATTTTGTTTACTTAAACTACTACAGCGTTTTTTATGTTTTATTTCAGAATACAAACAAGTACAGACAAACACGTATGAGTCAGAAATGATAAAATGGCGACATGAAAAGTGAAACTAACTTGATCAGGATAGTGTCTAGCGGGAGACACATTACGTCATCTCAACTCTTTACTCTCATTGGTGTTTACAGCATGACATCACCGGCCATCTAAAGAAGATCAAGTCAAGGTTTACATTTTGTTTTCAGCTAATAGCTAAATGTTATCAAGAGACAAACAGACAATCGCACGATTAATTCATCCGTTTACGAACACTCACAGCAATGAAGGCAAACCTGTTTCTGATTTATCCCTTTAAATGAGTCTGAGGTAACAGGAATGTCTGATTGTTTTATAATGATTGATCAGAAATGAATATAGGATCAGTTCTGTCTGATTATATGTGCTAATGACAAAGAGAAAGAGAGATGTTGTGTTTATTTCTGTTGGTGTTAAACCAGTGTCACAAGTCATGAGCCGTTTCCTAATGGATTATGTTATTCAGATGAAGCTAGAGTTTTGCTTTGAAGCTAAAGATGTTCATAAGCAGGTCTTCAGGATGTTGAACTCAAACCTTGTCTTTTGCCAGTGATTTCACAAAAACACAAGAGAACGTTTTACTGATAAAATTAATCATGGTAGTAGAGTTTTTTGCGAGATCTTTTAGTAACGTGAGTATGGAGGTTTGACGGTACATAGGGAGCATTAAAGCTTGATTTAGGCAAGACAAGTTTATTTATATAGCACATTTCATACACAAGGGCAATTCAAAGTGCTTTACATAAAATGATTGAAAAAGAGAAATAAGACGTATCATTAAGATGCAAATGATTTAAAATCACAAATACAACTTTAGACTTTAAGAAACAATAAAGTGTATATGTATAGAAAGAATAAGAACAAAATAAATTAGAAATAGAAGTGCAGTTGATGTCAACGAACATTTACATGAAATGTTACATGAGAATGTCAGAAAACTATGATGCATAATCTAATCCATAATGTTTTGAAATGTGATTGTTTCATTAATACTGCTCATTAGAACAAGAAGAATAATGACCGGGACCAAGCAAGACCTGATGCTCTGGACAAAGGCGAATATACAGTAGACCAGCAAAAGTATGTCGTCTTTACTCTGTCCAGTTAACCGTCACATATTAACAGTTTACATTTCATTTAAAAATTTGGCAGACGCTTTTATCCAAGTGACTGTTCCTGAGTATATTGCCATCCCTGGGATTGAACCCATGACTTTGGTGTCATTAGCGCCATGCTGAGCGTCGTGAGAATGGGTCAAAGGAAAGCCATTCAAATGCTTCTTTCACTTTGGGCAACAGTAACATGTAAGTGCGTACGACAGAACTCGGATCTAGCGTGTGAATGATCACCGACGAGGGTTGGATTTCCAGATCTGTGGCATTGAGGTCGAAGTAGGGTGACACCGGATCATTGAACGCTGTGTGAAAAGTGTGAAGGTGAACTGGCCCACGAGGGAGGATGCTGTAGAAGGACAGCGTTCCTCCTGCGCAGTCCAGAAACACCCCGACTGTGCTGCTCTTGGGCATAACCCCGATTGCTATCGATCTAGTCTGGAACTTGTCTTCATGCACGGCGACGTATTGGCCGCTGCTGCAGCAAAGGTGTAGAACCTTTTTAGTAAAGCTCATGACTTTTGTCTTGAACTTCACTCCAATAGAAACCATAAAGCCTTTCCAGTCCACCTGCCAGTAGAAGCGTCCACCTGACAGCATTTCTCTGCAGAACGCTTTACACCAGGACTTTTCTTTCGCCGAGTCAGACTCTGAGTCCGAGTCGTATGACAGAAAATGGCCCTCAGGTAATCGAACAACCCCTTTATTGTCGCTGGACATCGTCAGAGCTGAGTCTGTTGTCATTGGGTTGAGTGTGAGCTCATGGTGGTCTACAATCACAAATAACACAATGAATAGAACACATGCTAATGTGTTAAAAATGTCTCAGCACAGAGAATTTCTTACATTTCCAGAGGCCCCGTATGATTCGAAGAGGTCCAACATGATCCAGTCTGAAGAAAAGAATATCAGATCACACATCACAAGAGACGACATCCCAAATGGTCTTATTTAATATCAGATGAAAGAATAAATAAACTTACAGAGCAAATGAATATCAATTTCTTTCAACCATTAATGGAACATTTTGGTTTTTATTTCGAAAACAACCATTTTTTGACCAACACTCTTAAAAATAAAGGTGCTTCACCATGCCATAGAGGAATCATTTTTGTCTAAATGGTTCCATAAAGAATCTGAAGAATCTTTCTGTTCCACAAAAGGTTCTTTGTGGAGAAAAGGTTCTTCAGATGATAACAAGGTAAAATAGAGATGGTTCTTTAAAGAACCTTTGACTGAATGCTTCTATGTGGAATCAAAACTGGTTCTTCAACAGTGGCCTTCACAGGAATGATTTGCCGGAAATACCCTTCTTTGTTGTGCACCGCAAGAACCTGATGGAATTTTAGTTCCAGAGAACCTTTTTGTAGGAACACTTCAGCTCATTCTCCGAGGCAGGGTCCAAACCAGCAGGGAAGCAACGACCCACGACGTAAGCAAACACTGATTGGCCGAACTTCTGATGTTTGTTGCTGTAGAGCAGCTAACGTCACAAAATACCGTAGTTCCATTTGCCGATGCGAATGCAATTGGGGCCTGAGGGAGAACTTAGATCACGAATGGCAGCCCTCTTTATTTTTAAGAGTGAATTTGGTTTCATAAGATGACTATTTGAATCGTACGTGTTTTATTTTAACGATGATGTTTGGAAAATGTGCTTTTCAAAACTTCACCTGAGTATCTCCAGAGCACAGTGTGTATCATCACGTCTATCAGAGAGCTTTTGAACGCCTAGATATCCAGGGTGATTGTAGCTCAGGTCGAGTTCTCTCAGGTGTGACGGGTTTGAACTCAGAGCTGAAGCCAAATTACAACATCCTTCATCTGTCACCATACAACCTGACAACCTACAAACACAAAACAGGTGTGAGTGAGAGCAACAGACGTAGATCTTAACAAGATCTGTGCGGTTTCTCACCCCAAACGTCTGAGGATACTGTTCTGTAGACCAGCAGAGATCAGCTTCACTCCTGAATCCCTCAGGTCATTGTTACTCAGATCAAGCTCTCTCAGGACAGAGAAGCAGCTCAGTGCTACTGCCAGATACAGACACGAGAATCCTGAGAGCGCACAGTCTCTGAGCCTTAGAATGACAACAAGGAGCATGAGAAGATGAGTCGTGAGCAAGCAGAATCATCGATGAGGATGTCAGTCACCTCAGTATCTGCAGCTGACAGCGAGGACTCGATAATCCAGCGCAGAGCTGCTTCAGTCCTGCATCTCCAATCCAGCTGCTGCTCAGATCCAGATCAACCAGGAATGAGTCTTCCAGAGCCAAAGACAGTAGCTTGCAGGATTCCACACTAACCTGACAGCCGGACATACTAAAACATGACAAAACTATCATTATACTGAAGCTTGAAACTTGTGTCTCTTTCTTACACTTGAAACTCAAAGATCTTCACCAGAGTTTCATTAGCTCACAGCTGGGACTCAAGACACCTCGAGAGATTCGCTCGACTCCATCTGTAGTGAAGTTATTGTAGCCAACATTGAGCTCCGTCAGTCTGGATTCAGACGATTCGAGTGCTAATGCCAGAGTATTGGTGCAGTCGTCTTTGAGGCCGCAAGAAAACACTCTGCAATGAAAAACAATCCAGTTATTGAAGTGATCTCTAGTTTTAGATCGACATTCATCTGTCAGTTTAATTAAGGGGTTCATAGACTAAGGGGCAGTTCATGGACTTTTCTTTATTCTTCTGCAGACATTTGAAAGAATCCAACAGTGACCAGAGAATGGAGTTGTGTTAGGGTCCTCAATTTTTACTTGACACTGTTAACATATTTTCAAGACGAAGTTCCTTTTTCTCTGGCATAAACAAATGATGACAGAATTTGCATCTATGTACGTAATACCTCAGTGTCTGCGGTTGAATCTGAGGTCCAAACAGAGCGGATTGAAGAAGATATGTTCCTCTTTTCTCCAGGTTGGTATGACTGAAGTTGACAGACTGGAGTCTACAGTAGGGACTCTCCAGTCCACGACAGAGAGGTGAAAGGTCACGCAGACACTGCCAACTGATGTCCAATTCTTCCAGTACTGAGTTCTGAGGCTTTAGAAGAGCAGAGGTGATGACCTCACAACATTTCTGTGTGAGTGTGCACGCTGATAATCTGGAGATTTAAAAAGCAATGTCATCTACTAAAATCTGCAACAAGGATTTATGTGTCCCTGACTGTTGGTCATATGATGTATGTTGTTTATCAAGAGAAATGACAGTACTCACATTGCCTTTCTGCAGTTCCTCACCGCTGGCACCAGTCTCTGCCTGCCCTCGTCTGTCGTGTTGTATTTACTTAGGTCCAGTTCTTCCAGAACCTCCTCTGACATCTGTATTATGTAGGCCAGAGTGGAACATTGGGCAGCGGTCAGTTTCTGTCCCCTCTGTAGCTCAGAGATGGTAAAACTCTGAATCTCTTCTATCATGGAGTGATCCCCGAGCTCCATCAGACAGAAGAGGAGGTTAATGCATCGTTCCGCAGACGGAGTCTTACGATTGTCTTCCTCTTTAAGCTTCGTCCTGATGTACTCCGTTGTCTTCTGATAATCGAGCTGACCTCTGTCCGCCGTTAGCTGAAAGGACTTTAGTAATGTCTGACAGCAGTCATGGGAGATGCCAAGAAGGAAGCGCAGGAAGAGATCCAGATGTCCGCTGGTGCTTTCCAGAGCTACGTCGATGGCACATCTCTGGAAGTCATGCAAGCTTTCCTCTTCCACAGAAGCTGTCTTTTGGTCTTCATGTCCAGGTAGATCATACTCGTCGCCATAGTCATCATAAAAAGTGTATTGCTGCTTTCGGGGAGTCTTCAGCAGATTGACTTTCTTCACAACACTTGTGTGATACACAAAGAGCGCCGCCAGATATTCTTGAAAGCTGAGGTGCACAAAGCTGTATTTGCTCTCTGAGAACATGGAATCTTCCTTTATGAGTATCTGTGTGCAGACGGCAGACCACACGGATGGCTCATTTACATCAATGCCGAACGTCCTCAGCTCCTTCTCACTGAACAAGAGATTGCTCTTTAACAGGTTTTCAAAGGCCAGACGCCCAAGAATGAGGACAGTCTCCACATCTGAGTCGTGCAGGTTAGGTAGATTATCTTGTTTGATTCCAGGCAGGTATTTCCTCTTATTTTCATTGATCTGGATGAGAAGGAAGCGTGTGTACATCTCAGTCAGAGAGGAAGAGATCTGCTCAGGTTCTGTTTCCAGCACTTTCTGTAAAACGTTTGCAGTGATCCAACAGAAGACTGGTATGTGACACATGATGTGGAGGCTTCTCGCTCTTCTAATGTGTGACATGATTCTGCTGGCTTGATGCTCGTCGCTGATTCTCTTCCTGAAATATTCCTCCTTCTGAGCGTCGTTGAATCCCTGGATTTCTGTCACACGTGTGATGTATTCTGCTGGAATCTTGTCCCCGGAGGCTGGTCTGGAGGTGATCCACAACTGCGCGGACGGAAGAAGATTTCCTTTTATGAGATTGGAGATCAGATCGTCCACTTCGGCTGTTTTATTGACATCACAGACTCTTCTACGATCAAAATCTAGGTTAAGTCGACTTTCGTCCAGCCCGTCGAATATAAACACAACTTGACTTTTGTCATAAATCTTCTTGTTTCAGCATCTTGAAGTTCAGGATGAAAGTCCAGCAGAAGTTTGTGAAGACTGTAGCGATGCTCTCGAATCAAGTTCAGCTCTCTAAACGGAAGCAGGAATATGAAATCTACGTCCTGATTGGCTGTTCCCTCGGCCCAATCCAGAATGAACTTGTGCACAGAGACTGTTTTTCCAATTCCAGCGATGCCTTTAGTAAGAACTGTTTTTATATGACCGGTCTGGTCTCCTAACGGTTTGAAGATGTCATTGCAGTTGATGGGTTTTTCTCTGTCCTCTTGTTTCTTTATGACGTTATCAATCTGCCAGACCTCATGTTCAGTGTTCACCGTGTCTCTTTCTCCCTCTGTAATATAAAGTTGTGTGTAGATTCTGTTCAGGAGAGTCTGGTTTCCTCTTTTGACAAGACCTTCATGTATTCTCTCAAACTTCTTCTTCAAACTGATTTTCAATCTTTCACTGAGTTTGACTGAAAAACAATAAAAAAAACATCAGCAGAAAAGTTGTTTACCACAGAATCATTTCATAATGATACTGACATGTTTTCTGGCATTACCTCTGAATGAATCTGCATGTTGAGACTGCTCGCTGTTCACTGCTAAGACACAAACACAAGAGGGTCAGAGCAATGACAGCTACAACTTGACAGATCGTGATTCTCTCCTGAGTGGAGTTTGTGTTATTTACGCTTGATTCTTCTTAATAGGTGTTGGTTTCTAAAAAAAAACTAGTGAACAAAAATAAAGCTGTAAACACTTCTCACCTGACGCCTCCACGCGTGTTGTGATGTTGATGTTAACTGATCCTGTCACCTGACACCCAACCACCTGAGGAACGTTAGCGATGCCACCGGTACTGGCCACCACAGAAGCTGTATGAGACAGAGAATCACTCAGACGCTCTGGACGTTCCTCCATGTTTTCATCAGGAATTGGGTGTGAGCTGTAAGAGTTTAAGAGATCAGTCCTTTACTACTTTTGACTACCCAGACATGTCACATAAAGAACTGGAAAACATCTGCTTTGTAAAAACATCTGATAAACATCTCTGAAAGGGCAGTTTTACATCCGTTCTAAACATTTTACAGACGTCTTCTAAAGTTCTATATGACATCCGACAGCAGACATCTTAGTATTGCGGATCAATCAACCCGTAAAAAGGCCTTGCATCAAATAGGCGTCTGCCAGATGATTGTATCAGGTTACACAATAATAATTATATTTCGAAGACGTTTATCGGATGTTTTCCAGATCTTTGTTATACAGCTCGTTGGAATGCTTGATTCTGATTGGCCTGTAGTCGCGACATTCGCAGGTTCGTTATTCCCAGAAAACAATCTGTTACATTTAATAACAAATGGCAGGTTTTGCTGTCAAATTGACTATATATATATATATATATATATATATATATATGTCATAAATGACATTATATTTACAAATGTTTAAACCAAATCGTCGATTCTTCCCTTAAAACCAAAAGGAAGGTCAACATGAGTTAATAAAATATTTCAAATTCACATTTCATGTCCAGTTTTTTTCTCATGTGGCATGTAGCCTTGTAATAAGCGGAATAATGTACAAGCAGCCGGGTGTTATCGCAGAAACGAGCCCCTTCAGTGAGACACAAGACCCTCCACTGAACACACAGTCGAGGATTATTTCTGTCTGTACATTATCACTTACTTAGCAGACACACCTGTGCTGTCAGTCAGTGATCGATGGGGGTGACAGGATGATGGCGGATGTCTTCAGTCAGCTGTCACATTATCTGCGCACATTTCTTCTACCGAGCGCAACATCATTTCTGCTTCCCTGATGAGATTTATGCGCGAATAAAACATCCGAACGTTATGTTTGAGTTTACCTCACTATCCGTTACGAAACTTGTATTCATCCTAAACTACATACATCAGTCTGAAAATACTGAGGCGCCAAACAACTTCCGTATGTTCAACAGTTTTATGAGTAATGATTCATTCTCATTTCTCACATTCCCATTGAACTCCAGAAACATCAATAAAATAGTCAATGTAGCACTACACGTAATCTACATGAACTATAATGCAATGTATGGAAATGTAAACGATCGTTTTACCTTTTTTACAACTTTACCTTGAGACAGGATTGATCGACAGCCAATCGAATTCACTCATGATGTTTCTTTCCTTCTTTACATCCGCCCTCTCTAGCACGCGATTGGCTGCAGCTTGTTTGATTGACAGTTCGGAGTGGCGGCCCGTGCACGCGGCTGTGGGCGGCTCCGCGGCGGTGGGATACAGTGCGCGTGGTGACGGATTACTGTCTACGGGGTGTGGAAACAACCGAGCGCTCGCATCAGCCCCGAGAACGACATTTTAACACATTTTGCGTCAGTGTGTGTCCGACGTCCGTCCGTTCGGCGGCTCGCGCGTGATGGACGCGTCTGCGGCGCCGGTACCGGAGATCCGCCCGCTGGACCGATACGACTCCACCCGAGCCAAGATCCGCGCAAGTGTCCGCTGGCTGCTGAGCCGAGCCCACGGATGTGAAGGTAACCCGGCGCGCGTGTCAGTGTGAGGCAGAAGGATGCGCGCAGCATCAGCACCAGCATTCAGCATCACGCACACACTCGGTGTTCACGAGCCGGTACACGTACAGGGCGTCGCCGTTGCGTCTGTGTGATTCTGTGATTCATTCTGCTGTTTATAAAACAACACTTTAGGATTACACGACACGATACTGCCAGACAATATTCACACAGCACGGGGATCTCTTTGTTGTTTCCACGCATGTGCGCACATCACTGCGCGGGCCTGCATCTGAGGTTTAGAATAGAGGTGTTGTCATTTTTAAAGACATTTTATTCGGAAGGTTCTGTGGCATTAAGAATGTCTTTATACTGTACGGTAGATCAATGTAAATGAATATATAATCATACACGTAGGTGTTGATCGCCTACATAAACTCATATACAGGCCTTCTAGATAGCAAGGTTGACAGTCATAGAGTTTCTCTATATTTTATTAATATTTCCTGAAATATCTTGTTTATTTACTTTCAAAAGCATGTTAACAGTGTTTATAGTCTAAGATTGTGCTCTTCGAAAAAACAGACTATTAGCTGAACTGAATAGAAAGTTCCACCTGAGAAGAGGATGATGTCATTATTTGTTTATTTATTTAATGTTTGTATATTACAGTAAATATAATTATAATTGTTTAATGATTTTAGGTCAGAAGCAACGTTTTATAGGAAAAATATATGTCAACTAAGATGTAGTAATTTTGTATCCCTAAACGGACAAACAGTTGTACAGAACACGTTTTATAATTACGTTAACTCCCTTGTCAAAGAAGTGAATACGTGACGACATGCCTCTTGTGTCAGACACTTGGTGCTTCGAAAGGGAGGGGAGAGCGGTGGAGCGAGCCGTTGCTTGTAATTCGTAACCTCACCTCCAGATGCCACTCAATTTCATACACTGGACCTTTAAAATGTAGTTTGCATAAATATACCAACAGTATATATTTCAATAAACTTCCGTGTGAATTTGGCATGAAAATCTGTGTGATGTTCTGCAAAAAAGATCTTTTCATTGAGTTTGGGATTGTAACATTAAAGTCCCAGTGAAATAAAAAATGACGAATCATATTTTTTCATAAAATAGAGCAGGATCGATAGTACATAGTTTATCAATGTGAGTCATTTTCTTTTAACGAATCGTGTGTCCTCATAATCTTCAGTTAAAATCTGAAAATGACGATCCATCTGAAATGATGAAAACTGGACGGCTTGGGCGGAACACCCGTTAACTCCTCCCCTTTAACTGTCAGTCTGCTGCCAGGTTCATTTCAAAACCTTGGCTGTTTTAATATATCCAATCAATTCGCAGTGAAACATGCAAGCCACACCCTCTCGTTTTAAATACCTTTTCCCTCAGAAATGTGTCAGAATATGGAAGTAAAAACGATCGCAACTTCCGGTTCGTGGGATCCCACAAGAACGCAAGCTTGTTTTAGCATTATTTCTGTTGTCTACTATTGTTTTTAGAGTGCATGTAATATTTTCACCTACATCCGCCCTCACACACACCTGTAGACGTTTACATTCCATCATCACATCAGCTCTTTATTGAGCTGTCTGAATTGTGTGAACTGTTGTAGGTCAAACAGGACTTTGTCTGAGGATGACTACTCAAGAACTGTGTGTGTGCACTGGGGTTTTCTCGGGTGATCTGCACTGCGGAGGAAAGATTCTGGATGTGGGTCAACGTTTGTGTGTGTGTGTGTGAGGATTTGCGTGAGTTCTCTCTGTGTGTTTGTCTGGAGTCAGATCAAATCAAAGTCATCTCTCAAACACTGAGTACAGAGTGATCGAGAATCTCCACAACACGATACACAAAAACTCCTGAACACAGAGTCAAGCAGTGGGAGATGAGAAAAGAAAGAAGAAATCATCAATAAAAGAGCTGATGGGGCAGATAGTGACATGCAAAGAGAAGCAGACAGTCAGTCATCATGTTATAACACACCTAAAGCCTCCAATCATGAGCAATTCACATGACTCTTAATCCCCATGAGCACAAATATAATGAATATATAATTATCATTTGACTTTTAAATACAATGACTAAAACTTTGCGTGTAATGCTAATATCTCATGTTTATTCATGTATAACTGTAGATTTGTGTGTGTAGAAAGTGTTCCCGCGGGTCTGAAGGAGGCACTGTCCTCAGATGGAGAGGTCACTCCTGCCGTTGAGCAGCTCCTGTTGTCATGTGATCTGTACAGTCGTGCCTTCGCCTCACATCCTCTCACCAGCATCATCACAGCTCCCCCTGGAGACCACAGCGCCCTCCTGCAGGTGCTCGATCGGTACGGAGCCATTCCGCTGGAGCGCCAGAACCCCGTCAGCGAGACGCAGCTGAAACACAAACCCATCAACATGGTGAGTCTCCTCCAGTTCTGTCGTCATCTCTCATCGGCCTCATATGTCATGTGATGCATCATGACAGAGATGATTGGCTCATGTGCTCCATGAAGTTCCACATAGTTTCTCCTTTTATTCCCGAACATCTCCCTCTGTGCTTGTCAATTTATAGAATTTCACTGTTGCACCAGCTGCCGGAATCTTTTTTTATGGGATTGAAATATTTTGAAAAATATGGCAAATGACATGAAGAGACTGCAAATTTACAAGATGGGTGTAGAATAAAATCATTTCATTTTAAGCGTTACTTTGACTGGTATATTTACAGTATTTTACAGCTGCTGATTTTTTTTTTACAGGATTTCTTTTACAGTCTAGTCTTCAACGTTCAGACTCATTTGATCTGATATAACATCTGTGGTTCTATTGGCTGACAATTATATCCCGCTTCTCTGATTGGTCCTAGGGTGCGCACCTGGCAGTGATCGATTCGTTGATGTCACTGAGTGCCATGGAAACGGTGGGGCGTGTCAAGATGTCGAAGCAAGTCGATCAGTTTGGAGGCAATACCAGCTGGGAAAACTCTCTTCTCTTCTGGATCAACAAGGTTCCTCAATCTAGAACCTGAACTAGAACTTTTAACTGCACATTAAAGATGCAGTTTGTAACTATTTTGCAGTAAAATATCTAAAAACAACCAGGCCAGTGTTATATACTTTGTTCATTTGAGTACTTACAATATAGCAAATCTTTCCAACTATTTGTAAACCGTGAGAAAACCAGTGACACAGGGCCACAACGGTGTTTTACTAGACAGGTGAGCAACTGTTTAGATTCCATAGCTGACAGAAAACTAATGATTATTATAATGATCAACAAGGTCTTTTTCTTAATTTAGCACAAGTTTCATGTATATATTTACTAGTGGTGGGCATAGATTTTTATTTTTTTATCTAGATTAAAATGGCTCATTTGAATTCTGCCGAAGGCATTCAGAATATGTGTGCCACCCAAATAATGACTAAAAGTAAGTCTTTGAGAACGGGTTTCTCATGCCAGGTGGCGCATTAGACCAGGGGCTCATCTCCTGTTTCCAAAATGCATCACAAACTGCTTGAGAAAGCTGTTCTAATATGATAATTGGTGATGAAAATAAATTATGTTCAATAAGATGAACTTGTGTTTACTTCCGCATTAGCTAAGGGATCATTTGCGTTTAGGTGGTACTTGAGACTGAAAGAGCTCCTACAGTACATTTACATTTAGTCATTTAGCTGACGCTTTTATCCAAAGCGACTTACAAAGAGTGAGGGAGCAACAAGAGATATGTCATACAGGAGCCATAATACATTAGATCTCAATACAAAGTTACTGGTTTCAACTAAAGCTAGACCACTACCTGTTGAGAGAAAGTTTTTTTTTTAAAACCAATTCCACATTGCAAAAGGTGCAAACAACCTTAGTCTTGTCGATGTTTCCATTGGGAAGCTTCTTAAAAATAAAATTTTCCTGAAGCAACCCGGCGGCTTCAAAGCTGCATCCATGTTAGCACGTCACGTTTGATGTGGTAATTTCACAGTAACGTTATGTTGTGTTCAGACCAAACGCGAATGGCGCGTCAAGCGCGAGTGATTTACATGTTAAGTCAATGCAAAGACGCGATAGACCTACTTGCGGCGCGAATTTCGCGAGTGAAGTCATGGTCATGAGATGATGAGGCGGCGCGAATGACGCGAGTTGAAAAATCTTGTTCTCGCCTGGTACAGTGCAATTCAGCTAGGTATACATCCGCGCTAAAATATCAAGGTGAAAGTCATCATAGCTTGCGTAGTATAGACCCAGCTCACAACACAACTTTGAGAATAGATTAACGGCAACATTTAAGAGTCTCACGTTAACGCAGCACGTTAACGCCGTTAACGGCCCACCACTAATATTTACTAAACAAGCAATAATCCTCTTTAGATCATCTGACTAAATAGTAATAAAGTCATTTTATGACTTACTTCTAATGCGTCTAATTCATTATGTTGAAATAAAATCACGTCATCAAACGCAACATTTATAAACCTTTATACTTTACATCATCCTTAAACATGATTTCTCATTCACGTCAGGGCGTCATCAAGCTACGCAGTTGTTGTTGTTGTTTTGAACGTATCTGTTTTGAATGTGTTACGAACTGCACCTTTAACAGAACCCTCCCAAACGCTGGATTGTAACTGCATATGAATCACATCTGTTAATGTTTCATGTGTGCAGGTGAATCAGAAGTTGAGGGAAAGATGTCATGTGGAGGAGAATCAGAAATCAAACACCTGCACTGACCTCCAACCAGTTCATCCCTCTGTGAGCAAACACACACACACACACACACACACACACACACACACAAATACACACACGAGTGGGCACACACACATGTACTAACACTGACACTTACACTGTTCTTCTCTCTTCTTCATCTGATGTTGTGTGTCAGTGTCCACAGCGCTGGTATTGGAAACTGGTTCCAGTGAGTATTACATCTTTAATAAAACATATATACACTACATCTCTCTCTCTCTCTCTCTCTCTCTCTCTATCATCAGGGGATTATTTTTAACTGTACTGATGGAGATCTCATGTATACTGAAAATGGGTCGGCTGCTGTCCTTCACTAATTCAGACTAGACTGCTGTTTAACATTCTGACTGTTGTGTATTCTGACGTGTGTTTAATGTGAACTGAAGATGAATTTCAGTGTCTTATTGACATGTGTTCATTTGTGTTGTTTTCTTCTCTTGTCTGATGCTGCATTATGTTGATGTTCAACTGCACTGTCAGTCAAAAGTTGATCTACTTTAAAAAAAAGAGTTATTAATAGAATCAAGTTGCCACTAAAAGACCTAAATATATATATTTTTGTCATTCATCTTCTCTCTGAAGACTATTGAATGAGTTCCCATCTGTTCTGAACTCTCATTGGCTGTGGCTATTCAGTCAAAGTCTTTCATTTTTATGAAATCAAACAATGAAAAAATTTATATTCGCACAGATGTATTCGACTCAAGTGTCACATGTCTTTTGACAGTTAGTGCGTATGTCATTCAGCAAGATCATATATTGTGTGTTCAGTAAATATAATCATGTCTTGAGGTTCTTTCTACCATCCATCCATCCATCCATCCATTTTCTACCGCTTATCCGGGGCCGGGTCGCGGGGGCAGCAGTCTAAGCAGGGATGCCCAGACTTCCCTCTCCCTAGCCACTTCCTCCAGCTCTTCCGGGGGGACACCGAGGCGTTCCCAGGCCAGCCGGGAGACATAGTCCCTCCAGCGTGTCCTAGGTCTTCCCCGGGGTCTTCTCCCGGTGGGACATGCCCGGAACACCCGGTTCTTTCTACTCTAGATCAATTATAGATTAGTTGCAGATGTCAGAGTTGGACCTCATGTGGTTTAACTGAACCTCTGAACCTCTCCATGAAGTTGACTGAAATGCAATAGGATGAACGGAAATGTAGCATCAAACCAGCCGACTGAACCTTTAACCCCTCCCACTCATTTACCCACAGCCAATGAAACAGAAGACATGATTGACTCGTTTGCTGATATAGGTCTAGCTAATAGGAATCAGGGGGTGGGGTTACATGCGTTGTTTGTCATGTGACGGTGTGTTTGCATTTACCAGTGTGCTCTCTCTGTCATACTGCACCCAGCATGCCATCGCATTTTGTTTGAAGGAGTCTGGGAATAAACCTCCGGTGGTAACGTATCCGCCCGCCTCCTGTATCCATCACTGCATGATGACATCACACCCAAGGCATTCACGTGACCTCAGTTTCACTCTCTGAATTTGTTTCTCAGTGTCACCTGCTGTATTTCTATGGCTGGACACTGTATGGCTGTTACACTCGGACGCACAAACACACACAAACACACATGCTGTGGTGTCTTTCCTCTTCACCTGTGAGCATTGCACATGTGTTTCTGTCTGTGAGATCATATCTCTGTTATACACACCGAATGACTTGAGTTGTGTGTGTGCGTATGATGTGTGTGTGTGTGTGTGTGTTGATGAGATTGAAAGAGTTTTTTCTGAGTGTCTCTTTCAGCACGCTTGTATTCAGAGTTGTGTTGATTTATATTGTATAGCACATTCACGCACATGAATCTGATTCACTTATTTACATGTTATTCACTGATTCACACAAAACACTTTGTGTCACTTTCTTCTTTAGGTTTTCTTTTCTGTTCTTTATAAACTCTTCTGAGAGTTTTTGTGTTGTTGCTCTCTCTCTCTCTCTCTCTCTCTCTCTCAGATCCGTTACAGGAAAGATAAAGTTCAGTCTGAAGAGACAGCGTTTTTTCGTGTATTGTCTGGTGTAAGGGATCTGTCGAACGGTTGTGCTATTGCTGCTGCTCTTCACTTCTACTGTCCTCAGATTCTGCTACTGGAGGGTAAACACAAACATACAGAGAGACATGAGTGTGTGTATAAATCTCTAATGAATCATCTCTCTCTCTCTCTATAGATGTGTGTCTGAAGGAGACCATGTGTGTGGCAGATAGTTTGTATAATCTGCAGTTGATCAGAGAGTTTTGTGTGAGTCATCTGAAAACTCACTGCTGCTTACCGCTGGAGGATTTTCTGTATGCTCCGCCCACTTTACATGTGAGTCAAGCCCTGCCCCTAATCTGAATGAGGCATGCAGCCAACTTGAAGCTTGTAGTTAATTGAGTGTTGCCCGTACAATTGTGAAATAAATAATTAATGGCAATTTTGACCTTTGAACCCAAAGGTGAACATCATGTGCTTCCTGTCAGAGCTGCTGGAGACGTTTGAAGTACAGAAACCAGATTTCGTCAAGCCTGCACACACACTGGACCTGACCGGTACAAATAAACAATCAAACACACAAACAGTCTGACACAACATTACAAACACACATCATCTAATCTGCTTTTCTACAGATGCATCAGATCTGCTCGACTGCACAAGTCCAATCAATGGCAACAGCAACAGGTGAAACACTCACAATCTGCTCCACAAATCACATTAGCATCACTGCGCATCACGCTTGACTAGCATCATGTTTTTGTATCGCAGCGGCTCCCCGTCTTTCATTCTGAAACAGTCGATCCTGCCTCAGTCGAATTCTACATCGGGTATGAGCTGCTTAAAATTCAAAGTCAAATTTTTTCTAAATCCATATAAGAATATGTACTCTATGTGTAATGAATTGTGTTTTTATTATGCCTGCTGTTGTTGTGCAGAGGGACGAGGCTGGAGCAAAAAACAAATGAGGTATTTCTGTTTCTAAGTGTCCTTGTTTTCTTTCAGAAAGGTTACACTCATATCTTCTTTTTATGATCAAGTCTTTTTGATATTCTTTCATTGATATAATTCAGAGGAATGATTGATCTTGTCGTTTACTGTAACACAGCGGGGCTTCATCACATTCTCTGTTTCAGTCGTCCTCTCTCTGCTTTGGCCTTCAGCATCCCGTTCCCTCTGGACAGTGACGTTGATGTTGTTATGGGCAACCCTCTATTCCGTTCCGTCAGCACTGATAGTCTCACCGCGGTAACCAACCATAACGCGTACACGCCCCCCGAGGATTTGAGTAAGCACATTGGTCAGGCTCCTCTAGGGGAGTTAGCCACAATAGAAGAAGCCTTACAGATCATTCATGCCACCCGTCCCGTGCGCAACAAGCCCCGTCTGCGGCCCGAGGGGGCGCCGGCTGGCTTTTATCTGCACTATCCTGAAAACGACGGGGCCAGGTTAAGCAGCTCTGCCCCCTGTAAATCAGGAATGATGTATCGACCAATGAGAGGAGGGCCTGATAGCAGTGGAGCCAAACATGGAAATGTAGACTCTGACACACAGGAAGATCTCCCCAAAACCCCCTCCAGTCCGGCAAACGGGCCCAAGACCGGTCACATGACTAACTTTGCTGAATGTAGAAAGAAGGCGCTGGATTCTCCAGGTAACTCCAGACCACATGACATGGGGGAATCATTCAGCCCCTCAGCGATGATGAGTCCTGCTGGAGCAGCAGAGGCACAGGAGCTCGGGGCACGCTTGGAGGAGAAACGCAAGGCCATAGAAGCTCAGAAGAGACGGATCGAGGCTATCTTTACCAAACACAGACAGAGGCTGGGCAAGACTGCCTTCCTCCAGCTTCAGAAGAAAGAGGAAGAAGAGGGACAGTCGCTCACTTTGGAAGAACGATTGACACGAATGGAGCAGCAGCTTCAACAGGAGGAGAACAAAGAGAAAGAGGAGGAGAAGAAGAAACAGGAGGAGGAGAAAAAAATGAATGAGGAACTAAAGAATAGCAACGGCGACGTTGTAACGCCGCCCAAACTGGAGAAACAGGTGACCTTCTCCGTTGATACAAAGAACGGGGTGGAGAAAGAGCCACCGCTGGGTGAGTACAATGAGGCCGTAAATAAGCTAAGCTCCGCCCTTCAAACCCTGCAAAAGGACATGCAGCGCCTCACAGAACAGCAGCAAAGGCTAATGGGAAGGAAAACTGTGAGTTCTCCGAGAAACACCCCCTCAAATAAGACGCCTTCCAGCAATGCATGGGTTATCCCATCCTCTCCCAAACTCCCTGCCACACCCCCTCATCTTTCAAGAGAATCCACCTGTATCATTTCACCGTCTGGATCTCCGTCACGTTCCAGTCAACCCTGTGACACTCCCAGATCCCCCAAAAGCACAGCACCGTCTACATCGCGCAGGCACCGCAACATTGCTCCAAAGAGCCCGAAACGGAAACATTCTTCTCGGCCAACAGAACTCGGTTTCCAGCCCCTCACACGAGTCTTGACGCCACCGCAGAATGTTGACACGCTCCCTCATCTACGACGAGGCTCTCCGAGTCAGTGTCAGGTGCAGACCTCCTCCTCACTACGGCTTGGAGGTCCTTGCACGCCGCAAGAGTCTCCACAACAACCTGACCCGGCACAAGAGAGCACACCGGAGTCGGGATCCAGTCACCATAACACACCAATCTTCACCCTGGAGCTGGAGGCTGGACCTCCGTCTGCGCTCCCAGCAGAACTGTTAGGGGGTGGGAGCAGTTCAGGAGCCCCATCAGAGTGCTCGTTTGAAAGCGACTTGCTCCTCAGCAGTGCTTGCGTTAAAGACGAGAGGCAGGATAGTGAGGGTGCCGTCACACTGGAGGATGACACGGATATGGAGCAGGGTACAGAAATATTCTCATCCGATTCCATGAGTGACCAGACCGACACTGAGAGCCGGCTGGGGCTTGATGTTTTCTTCAAGGTTTGTAAATGAGTCCATGTTACATGAAAACGAGGCGTGCTTGAGGGGTGTTCATTGAAAGGTAGAGCTTAAATAAAAAGACACAAAAGTCACTGGCGTGGTGATACAAAAAGCCTTCATAAAGTCACTCTTTAATTATTAAAACATTGCTGCCAGTGTGTTTGGCTTTCCTCAGGGTACACTCCTATTATCCACACAGGTGCTGTAAACACCACAATGAGAACAGCTGGGTAACGAGTGTGAGTGGATACAATCAATCAAGCCACTCAACAAATAACAAAATGAAACTAAAGAACAAACATAAAATACATCCATACAATAAACTCCTCAAAGGCAAAATTACAAGAATAGTGATGAATGTGTACATTACGGTGTATGTATGTTTATTGGTGATGTATTTGTGTTTGTTCAGGAGGCTGGACTTTCAGAGGAGGAGATGGCCCAGAAAAGAGCAATACTGTTAGAGCGACAGCAAAGACGAGCTCATGAGATCAAGAGCTGGAAACACAGCCAAGACCCCGAGGCCAGGCAAGATCACACATTGAGAACACAAACACACACTTGTACCACTGCTCCCATATCCTCAAGTTCAAATCTGTGCGCTCTACTTCCTCAGCAGTCAAAAGTCTTCCATGGATGACCTGCGACGATCTCATACTCAGCCCCTTTCACAGTCACTGCCCAACTCATACGGCCCACCGGCTACTTCGCAGGCCATAGCCCCAGGCACGCCCCTGCGGTGGGGAGCATTTACACGGGCGGAGTATGAAAGACGCCATCAGCTGAAGATTATGGAGGATCTGGAGAAGGTTCTCAAACAGAAACCAACAAAGCAAAGTGGCAAAAAACAGCACAGAGCACACAAAAACAACGAGCTCGCACACTCGCCGAGGAAGAACCAAACAGGTAATCAAACCTGGACATTTTGATACAGAAATCACGTGACACACAAATCTGTCCCTTAACCAGTTGTGTTGACTCCTCCAGCTAAGCAGAAGGACGGTGGATCAGCTGATAAACATGTCAGGTACTGTAGAAGATATTCATCCTGCTTTATTTCCTTCATACCCTGATTTCATCTTCATTTTAAAAAACTGCCTTCTCACTATTTCAGCCATTCAGATTCTCCCTCAAAGGTGCAGTCTTCTGGGCAGCTGGCCAATCATAATGCAGGGAAAGACTGGGAAAATGGATCCAATGCCTCCTCTCCAGCGCCCATCCCAGAGTACACTGGTAAAGAGCTGTGTTAGGAAAAACAGGAATCATTCAGTTTAGGGTGGACGTGAATACTGCTACACAAGAACAGATGTGTTCAGTCCAGTGTGGGAGTGGATTTATCTGACATTGACCATTTTGGTAGTAAAGATGAACAACAGTGCCACCTGCTGGTTACATGTATGTGATGTTTAGCACTCCAGTTCATTGGCCTGTTCAGTCACATGTGACGTTTTATCTGTTTCAGGTCCTAAGTTGTTCAAGGAACCCAGCTTTAAATCCAACAAGTTCATCATTCACAACGCTCTCGCGCACTGCTGCCTTGCAGGCAAAGTCAATGAGTTTCAGAAAAACAAGATTGTGGAGGTGTGTCATCATCATCGTCATCATCATCTTCATGCCTGCCCCGTCCACATTCTGACGACAGTTTCTCTATGCTCTCTGATTGCAGGAGATGGAGAAGAGCTCGGCCAGTCATTTTATGATCCTGCTGCGGGATTCCAACTGTCAGTTCCGTGCCGTCTACAGTCCAGACGGCCAATCAGATGAGCTGCATCGAGTCTGCGGCGTCGGCCCACGTGTCATTCCCTCTTCGGCTGTGGGGGCCATCTATAAATACAGCTCGGACCGCAAGCAGTTCAGCGTGCTTCCGTCGCGTACCCTGAGCATGAGCGTGGATGCTTTCACTATCCCCGCCCACCTGTGGCATGCCAAGAAACATGGCACACCCAAAAAAGTAGACACACCCAAATAAACCACTCCCATTATCTCTCTTTTAACCTGTGCCATGAAAATACACTCCCCTCCAAATAAAAAGAACACATCCCATCCTACATTAAAGGGACAGTTCGGTCAGAAATCAGAATTCTGTCATCATTTAGTAAATCTGCGTGTGATATTTTGAGAAAATGTCTTTGGATGCTGTTTTATCATCACCGTTCTTCAAAATATCTTCTTTTGTGTTTTCCAGAAGAAAGAGTCATACAGGTTTGACATGACATGAAGATGAGTAAATGATCAAAGAATGTTTGTTTTTCGGTGACCTGCGCCATTTCTTGACATAAACACTTACAAGCGCAACAACACAAACTCAACAATGAAATGATTCATTTATTCTGAACCAGAAAGACCCTGCATGATAGCTGTGCCCTGAAGTTTTCATTGAAGGTTCATAAGCAGAAAATCTTCAAAACCAAAGCTCTCTCTGCATGTTTGGTACAGTCGAGGTCTCTTGCATATTCTATTAGATCGACAGACATCAATAGAGCACTTCGATCATTTGTCTTCTGAATTCTTATCACGTTTACAAACTTTTGATAGATTTTGTCCTGAATCTCAACACTGAAGGCTGTAGTTTAAGAGGGGTGCTGCTGAGGGGTCCAAGGGTCTCGGGTTTACTAAACCATTTTAGGTCTTTGAAGACTTTTTCTTTTCTATTATCTATGATACGGACTTTTTCCCCATACAAACTTTCTTCATATTCTCTGGTATGATCACGTCTATGTTTCTGTAGTGTGAAACAAATGAATCGTTCAGACTGTAATGTTACATCACGTGAGTTGTGTCTGACTCTGTTGAACAGGGTCATGTCGGATGAGTTTGGATTCATCAGTGCATCATTTTTCAAGATGATGACAATGCAGGCTTCCTTTTAGTTGAATTTTTCATTTGCTATATAAAATTACGTTTTTAAGATGTTCGTTAAACATTCCAGATAACGTCTACATTATTAATCGTATTTTGTGCCAACATTTGTGTAGTGTTAAAACTGAAACAGGAAGTGCTTCTGGGCCGGTGTTTACGTCTTGAAAAATGGTCGCACCACACTGATCATGTATCAGTATTAAAAAGTCATTCAGTATTCACAATAATATTCTTTTCTCTTCTTTGTTTATCGTGGTGTCACAAGCCCGCTCAATCGCTACAATAGTCCAGAAGCCAGTTTTGCAATTAAATTAACTATAAAATGCAATGTGACTTTTTTAAGTGTTGTGTTGAGGTACAACTTAAATGTGTAAAAACTGATGATAAGAGGACCACAGTTATATTAGCACAATTGTTATGATGTAATGTCAAATGAATCGCCATTAGCTTTAAATGCTAATAAAATGCATTTTTACCCTGAACAAATGCCTACTGGTGTGTGTAAAACAAAGACAATGAGGTTAAAGAAGAACTGATGTTGTACTGCTGTAACCCGTCAAGAACACTGCAGTCCTGGTGATGAGAACTGAGAAAGTCACGGTTTCCCACACACATTGAGCAACATAACTGTCGAAGCAGAACTCATAGATTTGTTTAATCCTTACAGCAGATTCATTTCAATTCATGTGTGACTCATTTGCCTTGTAAAAGACTAGAGTTATGAAACTCATGAGAAAGACGAGATTCATAGAATGAGTGTGAGAGTTTTTACTGCAACTGCTAAACATATGAGTTTTAACACTAGTGTTGACTCAGAAAACTGATCTTTCTGTAATTTCACATCACATCAGTGTTTTTTAAATGCTCATCCTATCATTGCTGTAGAATTTGAAGGATTACATGAAACATGTTTAAGCGTTACTAAAACCCTGTGACGAGTTCAAAACTGAAACTTATGTTTCCGGAACCAGTCGTGTCACAACCACAACAAGGTAAACTGTGAAGAACAAATGGTAACATTTACTTGAGTTTTTGTGTTATTTTTGTCACATTTGACCGTATGTAAAACAAAAAAATCAAAAGAATCCTACCAGTTGTTCTTTACACTGTATGAAAGGTCATTATATTCAGCTGCGCTTCAGAGTCTGTCTTTTCAGTTTCTTTTACTGTTTCGGGTTGAGGACTTTTGGCTCTTGAGGTTCTGGTCATTTGAAATTTGGCAACAATTTGGAAACATGATGGTGAAGTGATACATACCTCTGATGAGGTCAGCAAACCTAGATTACTACTGGACTACTTCATAGTCATTCACGTTTTATTAGGACCAGGAAGAAGTTTTTGAAGCATATTACTCCTCAATCTCCAAATCTGCATTACATAACACTTTGTGTCCTATTGGTTGACCTTCCAGACAATGCAATCAAGCCCCTGAAATGATACAGAACGCAGCATCACATCTGGGGCCTCATCTATGAAACGTGTGTACACACATATTTGATCGTAAAGCTTACACACGCAAAAATCCACGGCAGTGTTCATATTTATAAAAACGGTCTTTGCCGTGGAAAAGTGTTTGGTACCAGGTCAGGGTCTGAGCAGACGAACACACTTTTGCTTCTCTGAGTGCTTCAGTTCTTTGGAAATATAAGTCATTCTTACCGCTCGTGATGGATTTGGAAGTTGACAGGTGCTCTTACATATATCAATGACATTAATTAGACGATTAGAAGGAAGAGATCTGAAACTGTTCAGCTGCGCGCAATTTCACGATTGTTTGCTATTTATATATTTCAGATCTGACGGAAAGGCGTACACGTGTCCTATGAATCACACGTATGCACTTTAAGAAATGATCGTAAAATCTAATTTAGGAGGTTTTCACGCAACATTTTATAATGCCCATGGTCCATGGTTATCAATCAAATAAAAAGAGCCCACGACACACTTAGCCTTCAGGACATTGACTGAAACTTCACCTTAATTCACTCTTACAGGTACATACCCCCTCCCTCACGCCATCTACACTGTTGCTTTGGATAAGACGCTGCTAAATTAATCAATGTAAATATATCTTGTTTTAGGTAAATTGTTGCCCGAGGGCCTGTCACCAGAGGAGGGGTGCATGAGCTCACCAGCTATAAAATGTGTGAGCTTCACCACCTTCTATCACATCACCTACAGCCTAACAGACACCAGTTGCCCTCAACAGAAATAATTTCTGCTCGCTGTGACCTCGCTGCTTAAAGTCATGTCTCAGATTAGAAGCTCTTCTGGGGGGTCCTTCAGTAACCGCTCTCAGGTGTCCAGGAGTTTCTCTAGCTCTGGAGGTGGAGGATATGGATTTGGAGGAGGAAATAATCAGGCTTACGGTCAGTCTCTGATGGCCGGAAGTCTGCACAGCAGTGCGGGGATAGGTGTAGGGTCTGGGTTTGGTTTAGGGCCTGGTGTAGGGTTTGGCGTTGGGTCTGGGTTTGGGATGGGGACCGGGAGTGGAAGGTCTGTCTCGTCTGGTTTGAGAATGGTTGGAGGCTCTATATCGGCTGGTGGAGGATCTCTCTCAGCTGGTTTGAAGATGGGTGGTGGAGGTGCCTACATGCAGAACATGGCATACATCGTCAATGACAAACAGCAGCTGCAGGTTCTGAACGATCGTCTCGCCACTTA
This sequence comes from Triplophysa dalaica, assembly GCF_015846415.1. NCBI lineage: Eukaryota > Metazoa > Chordata > Actinopteri > Cypriniformes > Nemacheilidae > Triplophysa > Triplophysa dalaica. Next base: position 590,451 of record NC_079543.1, read on the forward strand.
CCTGGAGAAGGTGAAACGTCTGGAGATCACCAACCGCGAGCTTAATGAAAAACTCAGATCGTTCACCGTCAACAGAGTTCAAACCACTCACGACCTGGAGCCATATCAAATGCAGCTGAGACCTCTGCGTGAAAAGGTGAGATAACTTCATTTCTGAATAACACTTTGTCCATAATGTGCATTAGTACCAACGGACAGTTGATGACATGGGTGTGTTTTTCCTTCTCTTTCAGATTCTGATTCTTATTCAAGAAAACACAGAACTTACTTTAGCCATAGACAATGCCAAACTGGCTGCAGAGGATTTCCGATTGAAGTAAGTTTGAGTGATGCGTGCAAAAACAAACATCACAATATTGACAGTGTGTACCTGAGCATTTCTCACTGTGTTTTGCAGGTATGAGACAGAGTTTGGCATCTGTCAGTCTGTGGAGGGGGATATAGCAAATCTAAAAGCTCTGAAGAACGAGTACAATGCCACGAGCGAGGTGCTACTGCATGAGGTCAACACATTTGAAGTTGAACTCAGAAACATCAAAGACGCACAACAGCAGGTGAGAGGAGGCTTCTTAAAGAACATCAATGTTGAGTGTCACTTGACTGACTTCTGTCCTGTGACGTGAATTGTTCAGGAGATGATCGGCCTGCGAGGGCAGATTGCAGGTACAGTGACTGTGGATGTGCAGAACGTTGAAAGTGCAGACCTGTCACGTGTGCTGGCCGAGATCCGTGCCGAGTACGAGACAGTCATCGAGAAGAACCGCAGAGAAGCGGAACACTGGTACACCAAACAGGTACACAACGTCCAGCTGTGACATATACACATACCTCTTACACAGACGTTTTAATCTGTCTTCCGCTTTTGTGTTCAGGTGGAGAAGAAAAGTGCAGAGTTTGCGATCGTCACGGAGACGACGGTCACTGGTGGTACTGAGATCACAGAGAACCGCAAACAGTCGATGACGCTGCACACGCAGCTGGACGCCGCATTCGTAGAGGTGTGCGTCGTGCTGGTTTATAAGTGGAAGTAAACAATATGGTTTCCATCGATGAGTGCCGTGTTGTGCTGATGTTTCTCCTCCCTACAGAAATCTAACCTGGAGCAGCGTCTGCTGGAGGTTCAGTCTCAATATCAGTCCCAGTTGTACAGATTGAGTCAGCTGGCTGGGAGTCTGGAGGGGGAGCTCATGTCCGTCCGTGAGAGTGCCTTACAGCAGAGTCGAGACTATCAGCTGCTCCTGAGCACCAAAGTTCAGCTGGAGAGAGAGATCAACACTTACAAAGCTCTGCTAGAGGGCGCCGGAGAGGTCACTGTGCTCACGACCAGACCAAAGACTCTGGAGGCTGAGGAAACTGTCGCAGTGGTTGATTCCAGTGTTGACATTTCCCACAGTGTTGATGTTTCCGCCAGCGTTTTAACTGAATCGGTGATGGAAGGCAGTGGTGAGCAGCCCATCCATTCATGTAGCTTAGCGGTTTGACTTCTGGTTCCTTCTCGGAAAATGATGTGATTTACACCTTGCAAATATTCAATGTTCTTAATGATGACATCCAAAGTTACTCATGGGCAAAGAAATCACACATTTTGTGAGAACAACCAATTAAAAGCTTGTTAAGTGTGTACAGCTAAAGAGTAATAAATATAATAACACACAGATAACATTATGCTTACATTATTGACTTTTTCAAATCTTTAAATCTTTTTTTGTTCATCTAGTTGATGTTACCGTTCTCCCTTGAAGAGGTCTCTTCTCTGGTTAAATGCTCTTCGGGGTCTGGGTGATGTCATCGGTGTGATCAGAACTTTACCAATCATCTGTCAGTCAACACCGTTTTGTGTTGCACAAATGTGTCTCAAACATAAATAAAGGCAAACATACAACACTAAAGAATGTTGTGTCTTTATTGATCTTTTTATGAAACAACATCAGAATACTTGAAATATAGCACAAAAGTCAAATGGGTTGCTTTCATTGTGATTTTGATATTTTTATCTTCTGTTGTTGTAGGAAATACCCTTACAATACAGTAAAACAGGGCCTAAAAATGTTTTTTTCATAAAAAATGAGAAAAAGTTGAAGCAGTTTGTATTTTTAAGTTAACTGTTGCATTTTAAACAGTCAAAAAGGAATGGTCCATAAATTAAAAGTGAAAAATACAGAACTTTAAATGACTGATAAATAATGCATTTTAATTCGTACAAACCACTTAAAAACAAAATTACACGTGTTGACTAGTTGTAATTGAGGTCTATAAATGATGACTCATTCACGGTTAGAATCATTTAAAAGACGAGCTAATTTACCGATAGAACCTTCAACATTAACTCTTTATGTAAACCTAGAGTTTATTATCTTTATCTGCGCTAAAAACTGATCCGTTGTGAAGTTAATATTTTCGCTCTTCACCTTCAGGCATTTAAATTGATACTGCTGATCACGTAAATCACATATTTTAATTCAAAACTATTTACCTGAGGGAAGAGTAGTTTGTATCCATATATTACCGTGGGTCGTTTCCATCGTACAACAGTTGGTAAGTAAGAACTAATTTAGACGTTAAGCTGCAAATATCTTACCTCACATTCTTCTTGGCACGTGCGCACTGATTCCCGCTCGGCTGTGACAGCGCTTAACCCCGCCCACTTCTGTTTGATTGGCTAGTTCAAACGTACCGACGACAGTGAGCAGTGTTTAGTCATAGCCCGTGGGAAACTGTCACTTAGAACCACGAACTAAACTTTAATAAAAAAGAATTTACAATACAAACCATAAATGTAGACAACTGGATCTGGGCCTACATCACATTTCAATTGAAAAATACTTTATTGGCATGTTTTGCTAGATTACAATCGTATCAAACCATTATAAGTAATGCCTACAAAGTAATGACAAGAAACAATAGGCATAACACAGTAAAAAAAGGGTTGTAATAAAATAAAATGTTATGTAAATAATAAAACTAGACTTTGTTTGTACTGGTGTAATGTGCAAATGTATGTAGTAGCTCAAGACATAAGACTCTTTTATAAAAGCAATATTTGTAGGTAGATTTAGATATGCATTTCAATGTATTGCTTAAAATGTTCATATGTGACCCTGGATCACAAAACTTAAGTAGCACGGGAAGATTTTTGTAAAAGACAAAAATACATTGTATGGGTCCAAATGATCGACTTTTCTTTTATTCCAAAAATCATTAGGATATTAAGTAAAGATCATGTTCCATGAAGATATTTTGTACATTTCCTACCGTAAAAACATCCTAAACGTTATTTTTGTTAGTGGATGTCCTACCACACAGAGCCTCTGATTAACAACTTCAAAGGCAATTTTCTCAATATTTTTTTTTGCACTCTCAGATTCCAGAGTTTAAACGGTTGTGTTTCAGATATTGTCCTATTCTAACAACTCATACATCAATAGAGATCTTATATATTCAGCTTTCATATTATGTAAACATCCATAACCCATAAGACTGGTTTTGTGGTCCAGGGTCACATACGGTATGCCATGATCTATACGCAGCAGCTCCAGACGTACGGTATAATGATAGATTCTTCATGTCATTCCCAAGAGAGCTGAGGTTTCTCACTTTTCTCATGGTTCTTCAACAAATGACTTTTAAAACATTTGCATAATATTATTATTTAGCTTTAGGTCAATTAAACAGCGTTGTCACCAGGGGCCTGTGCACTCCTGCAGAAAGCTCCGTCACCGAGGAAGTGTTTCATGAGCACACCAGCTATAAATTCACCCCTCCTTAAAAATCACTCATCAATAAAAGTTATTAAAAGACTTATTTTTTTCGATTTTGCGGTGATGACTTTTATTTGCTTTCTGGATGAAGTGATGTGAGAGACAAAAAAGCACAATCTCAAACTAAGCTAAGCCAGGGGTGTCCAAAGTCAGTTCTGGAGGGCCGGTTTCCTGCATATTTTAGCTTCCACCCAAATCAAAGACACCTGAACAGCTAATCAAGGTCTCACAAAGCAGACAAGAAACTTCCAAACAGGTGTGTTGAGCCAAGTTGGAGCTAAACCCTGCAGGACTGTGGCCCTACAGGTCCGACGTTGGACACCCCTGAGCTAAGCAGAGACTCTTCATTTGGTCACACAGTCGGGTGATGTGGCTTTGTATTGTTTCGTTTGGTCTTTCAGCTAAACCCAGTATAATCGGCAAAGAATTTATTAGAACTTAAATCATAAATATGTTACGGTTAAAGTGCATTGCTTATAGAGCGACTGCTGTTCACATCTGTGAGTCCCACACAAGTCACAACACTACATGCAAATGTATTTAAATGCATATATTCTTCCGTTCTTTCTTGAAGGAAAAATAAGTTTCTCATGTTTTTAACATGCTACTGTTGAACAATTTGCATGCTATGGTTTCATTTAAAGCCATGAAGCCGCTCTGTAGTCGCCAGGGGCCTGCAAAAGACCCAAGGGCCCATCACTGAGGGAGTGGTGCACAAACAGACCACCTATAAAATGCTTTAAAGTTTGCAACCTTCCTCCACATCACCTATAGACTGGCAGACGCCCAAACGCTACACTGAAATCATTCCAGCTCGCTTTGCTCCGGGTAAAGTCATGTCTCAGATCATAAGCTCTACTGGGGGGTCCTTCAAAAGCTGCTCTCAGGTGTCCAGGAGATTTTCGAGCTCTGGAAGTGCAGGACTCGGGTTTGGAGGTGGAATTAATCAGGCGTCTGTGATGGCCAGCGGGCTTCACAGTGGTGCAGGGATAGGTGTAGGGTCTGGTGTAGGGTCTGGTGTAGGGTTTGGTGTAGGGTTTGGTGTTGGGTTTGGGATGGGAGCCGGGAGTGGAAGGTCTGTCTCGTCTGGTTTGAGAATGGTTGGAGGCTCTATATCGGCTGGTGGAGGATCTCTCTCAGCTGGTTTGAAGATGGGTGGTGGAGGTGCCTACATGCAGAACATGGCATACATCGTCAATGACAAACAGCAGCTGCATGTTCTGAACGATCGTCTCGCCACTTACCTGGAGAAGGTGAAACGTCTGGAGATCACCAACCGCGAGCTTAATGAAAAGCTCAGATCGTTCACCGTCAACAGAGTTCAAACCACTCACGACCTGGAGCCATATCAAATGCAGCTGAGACCTCTGCGTGAAAAGGTGAGATAACTTCATTTCTGAATAACACTTTGTCCATAATGTGCATTAGTACCAACGGACAGTTGATGACATGGATGTGTTTTTCCTTCTCTTTCAGATTCTGATTCTTATTCAAGAAAACACAGAACTTACTTCAGCCATAGACAATGCCAAACTGGCTGCAGAGGATTTCAGATTAAAGTAAGTTTGAGGGATGAATGTCGCTTCTGAATCTAATTGTAGACCTGGATAAACTAACACAATTGTTTTTGTCAACTATATTTATTTATACTACAAATCTTGATAAATGACACCAGCTCACGGCAACTAATTTGTATGAATTTGTATACTCATTCGTAAATGCCATTCATGCATCTCATTCATGTATGTGTGTGATCTACTTTCATGCCATTGACGGTTAGATTCAAGGCTCAGGTAGCACAGGTTCGTTTGTAAGACCTCCGCTAAAGATCAGAAAAACATCTGCTAAACATCTTAGAAAGAGCATTTTACATCCATTCTGAATGATAAACATCTGACATGCGTCTTCTAGAGGTATATATGACATCTGACAGCAGATGTCTCCGAGACATATCGCAGACGAGCAAACAATAAATAAAATATGGCTTGCAGATGTAGTGTATTATGGGGTTCCATTTGTGCCAAAAATGTGTCGACTGCTTTGTGTCTTGTATGAAACATTTGTCTTTGCCTACTTGTTCAGGTAAATCAGTATATGTTGATGTTTATGTTGTCTGTTGAAGTTGTCTTAATCTGTCGTCCTGCCGTCTTTTTCACTGTTGTCCTTATTGTCGTCTTGTTCTGTCGTCCGTTTTGTCAACCGGTCTGTCATCCAGTCTGTCGTCCTGTCTGTTGTCCATTCTGTCGTCCTGGCACAATGCAGAACAAATATATATAACATGCACAACAAGAACAAAATACAGAGTCAGATGTCCATTGTTCAAATAATACATATTTGTGATAAATATTGTCTTCCTCCCAGTTACGAGTCAGACGCAACTTCCACGTTATGCGTTCAGGAAAAGGAGGATGATAAGACGTTTGTTTGGACATCTTTCCGTCTGCTCCTGTGCACAGATTTGACACAGTTTAAACCATTTCAAAGCTGACAGAGCAAGATAACAGACCCAAACGACAGCAAAGATGACAGAACGGACGACATCTAGGACGACATACAGGACGACAGAACAAAACTATAGTAAAGTTGACAGTACCAAACGACAATAAGGACAACAGTGAAAAAGACAGCAGGACGACAGGTTAAGACGACTTCAAAAGACAACATAGACTTAAACCTGAACAAGAAGGCAATGACCGCAGACAACAGTACAGTTTAGTACAAGACACAAACCAGTCGACACATTTTTTGCACAAATGGAATCCAATAAAAACAGACGTCAGTGAGGACGACATATACAGATAACAGGAAGGATGACACAAACAGAGGACAGTGAGGACGACATATGCAGACAACAGTGAGGACGACATAAACAGACCACAGGGAGTACAACACATAGAGACGACAGGGAGGACGACATATGCAGACGACAGGAGAATGACACAAACAGACGACAGTGAGTACGTGTATAGAGACGACAGGGAGTACGACGTATACAGATGAAAGGGAAGACGACACAAACAGAGGACAGTGAGGACGACATATGCAGACAACAGTGAGGACGACACAAACAGACAACAGTGAGTACGACACATAGAGGACGATATATAAAGATGGCAGGGAGGATGACACAAACAGACGACACTGAGTACGACATATACAGATGAAAGGGAAGACGACACAAACAGATGACAGGGAGGACGACATATTCAGACGACAAGGAGGACGACATATAAAGACGACACATACGTACATGCATCGCAAAAACAAATACAACACATGCAATAACAGTTGACATAGACAATTGCATTGTTCAACATAATCAACACTTTTTTTGACACATATGGAACCCCATAGTAGTGTGCTATCAGGGGGGGTGCTTTGTTTTTGCTTTTTCTATAGAATGTATGTTTTTCAGCAATTCACGTAGTACACATTTAAATGAGCCACCATTTTGTTACATATGAAACATCTCTAAACTGTGTACCTGAGCATTTCTCACTGTGTTTTGCAGGTATGAGACGGAGTTTGGCATCTGTCAGTCTGTGGAGGGGGATATAGCAAATCTAAAAGCTCTGAAGAAGGAGTACAATGCCACGAGCGAGGTGCTACTGCATGAGGTCAACACATTTGAAGTTGAACTCCGAAACATCAAAGACGCACAACAGCAGGTGAGAGGAGGCTTCTTAAAGAACATCAATGTTGAGTGTCACTTGACTGACTTCTGTCCTGTGACGTGAATTCTTCAGGAGATGATCGGCCTGCGAGGGCAGATTGCAGGTACAGTGACTGTGGATGTGCAGAACGTTGAAAGTGCAGACCTGTCACGTCGGCTGGCCGAGATCCGTGCCGAGTACGAGACAGTCATCGAGAAGAACCGCAGAGAAGCGGAACACTGGTACACTAAACAGGTACACAACGTCCAGCTGTGACATACACACATACCTCTTACACAGACGTTTTAATCTGTCTTCCGCTTTTGTGTTCAGGTGGAGAAAAAAAGTGCAGAGTTTGCGATCGTCACGGAGACGACGGTCACTGGTGGTACTGAGATCACAGAGAACCGCAAACAGTCGATGACGCTGCACACGCAGCTGGACGCCGCATTCGTAGAGGTGTGCGTCGTGCTGGTTTATAAGTGGAAGTAAACAATATGGTTTCCATCGATGAGTGCCGTGTTGTGCTGATGTTTCTCCTCCCTACAGAAATCTAACCTGGAGCAGCGTCTGCTGGAGGTTCAGTCTCAATATCAGTCCCAGTTGTACAGATTGAGTCAGCTGGCTGGGAGTCTGGAGGGGGAGCTCATGTCCGTCCGTGAGAGTGCCTTACAGCAGAGTCGAGACTATCAGCTGCTCCTGAGCACCAAAGTTCAGCTGGAGAGAGAGATCAACACTTACAAAGCTCTGCTAGAGGGCGCCGGAGAGGTCACTGTGCTCACGACCAGACCAAAGACTCTGGAGGCTGAGGAAACTGTCGCAGTGGTTGATTCCAGTGTCGAGCTCTCAACAGAAGAATTGATGACAGAAGTTGGTGAGCACATTTGTGTAAACCAGCACGGCAGTTTCTGTAGCTTAGTGGTTTAAGATCGGCTCATTCTCAGGAAATAATGCCAAATATTAATTGATATATCAGTTCAAAATCATCTAGAGTTGTGTATCCTGTTAATAATAGTAGCAGAAGGACATGGCACCATTTTTAGAAAATGACCTATAAAGGCACAGGTTGAGTAAAAATAACCAACAATGTGAAATTTCTCTATTTTCAGAAACACAGGGAGGATTTAACGCCACATTCTTGATAACCAGTTTGCCGTCTGGAGGTCCTTTTTTAAAGAATATTTCGACAGAAGTCGTGTCAGCAGAAGTTGGTAAGCATAGTGGTCATCAAAGATCTGCGTCATTCCCCAGAAGAAATAGATCCATTTAAGTGTTTAATCCATGCAAACACATCTCTTAATCACCCTTACTGATAATCATTGCATCACACCTCATTTTTTAGTACAAACAATGAAATACATAATGTGATCAGAAAGACTTGGGGAGGTGTTGGGAAGAGGAGAAGTTCACAATTAACAGGCTTGAACAAAGACGAAACTCTATGAAACATGTGTTTAACAGAACTTGAATGAAGACATGAATTGCTATAATACAAAGAATCTACAGACCTGTAAAAAATATATATCTTTCTTATGCATTATTTACAATGTTGAGTTAAGTTTTAAAAGAGGCCGAATGTCACATTGAAACAGGGTTGAACAAAGACTAATTCTGCATTTTTCTCAGAAGTCTTTTCTTATAGTCACATAAGTAAGATTTGTAAGAATTTGACCAATGATGACTTTTGATTAAAAGGATGTAGGTCTCAAAAGACACATACTCAGTATCACTGCACAAGTGAGACCAAAATTACAGTAAAAACAAAAGAGATTATGATGTCATTGGTATGCTAACATTTGTCATCATCTTCAGAATCACAGGGTGGAAGTGACGCTTCATTCTTGATTACCGGTGATCAGTCTGGAGATGTCACTTTAACTGGAGTTTCTACAGGAGTGCTGCAAACAGAGATTGGTAAGATAACATTACTTATTATTACTCAGACTTTTCTGTTTTCCTTGTATCAGAATAACAGGGTTTAACAAAGAGAATTTTAGCATTTTCTCAGACTACAAGCACATAAATCACATCACATCTTTTTTTTGAGAACGATTGATCTATTAAAAGGCTGCAGATTTGAATGACACAATCAATAAACTAATACCATTGTGGAAAAGCACTGATCCATCAATCCGAATACTCAGGACTATGATGACATTATTGTGCACAGGTGATGCTTTGATGTCAGTAAGCACAGGTTGAGAAACAATGAATGACTATTTGATGTTTATGTCATAAGTATCTATACATTTGTCATCATCTTCAGAATCACAGGGTGGAAGTAACACCTCATTCTTGATTACTGGTGAACGATCTGGAGGAGTTTCTACAGAAGTACTGACATCAGAATTTGGTAAGATCATGTCATTTATATAGTTTAGTGGTTGAGGATTTTTTATCTCCAAATGCCAACATTTTCTAAATTCAATCAGTGCAAACCTGTCTCATAAAAACAACTTAGTAAACATAATCATTTTAACCATGTCGTCAAAACAACTTTAGTGTTATTTTCATGTTTTTCTATTGTAAAGATGTCTATTTTGTCATTTGTGTATTGTCAATATAAAATAATGTCAATATCATCTGTTAATTTTAAAAGAGACTAAATGTGTATCATGTTACAGGGTAATATATGCATTTTCTTAGTAGTCACAGGCAAATTGCTTCCCTTCTTGAAAATGATCAATAAAGACTTTAATTAAAGACTGTAGGATCCAGTGATTCTTGACATTTTTTGTACAATGCAAAAATAATAAGAAAACTGTAACACATCTCAATAAAATGGAAGGAAGGAGTCGGGAACCGGCAAACATTCAAAACATTTAATAAATTAATTTAACAGCCGGCGGCCCCTCACGGACGACCGCCGGAGAACAAAACATAAATATAAATATAAATATAAATACAACATAAATTCGGGCCCGGTCCTCTCTCTTCGACGGTCCGGTCGCTCGTTCCTTTTATATGCTCCCAATCTCCTACGTGATTCGAGGCCGGTGTGCGCACAGCTGGCGCTAATTCACAATTACTCACCGGACTCGAACCACGGTCTCGCCCCGCCTACTCTACTACAAAAACAATCAGACTTTTGCAGAAATACTCAGAACTATAATGACATCATTGCACAAAAGTGAATGTCAATAAGCACTAATTTAAACAATGACGACAATGTGATATTTTTAGGGATCCTCTATGGCTTCCAACCTCCCTATTATATATATTGTGCACTTAGGCATTACAACTCTCTAGCATTTAGTACAGAAAATTTGAAAAAGTAAATTGTAAATCTAAATTCGGGTAACTTGAACAGAGTTGTTGTGCCAAATTTTTTTGTTATGTCTCCTAAACTTTTGAAGTTGAAATACTTAGAAGATTTGGAAAATTAAACTTAACGGAGTCAAGCAAAAAGAAAATAAACAAAATGCAAAAGTTTGTTGTTGTCTTCAGAATCACAGGGTGGAAGTAACGCCTCATTCTTGATGACTGGTGATCAGTCTGGTGGAGTCACTTTAACTGGAGTTTCTACAGAAGTACTAACAACAGAATATGGTAAAAGACTGCTGTCAGAAAAGTTTCCATTTCTGCCAAAACAATTTCAATAAAATACCATAAAAGCAGCTTATGTTTGAGCCATAAGGATGAAATACTTACCATTAATGTCATTTCACTCTCTTGCAACAGCAGTATATATGTGTCATTGTCTTCAGAATCACAGGGTGGATTTATGATCAGCGGCGCTCAATCTGGAGAGATTTCAGCAGCAGTGGATGGTTCAAGTTGACTTCTGAGAATGACGGATGATCAACTGAATGTTCAAACGACACAAATCTATTCAACTAAGCTAAAGTATTGGAATTCTTATGGTTACATTGATCGTTTTGTTTACTTTTTTACTGCTGTTTTTTTTCTGGTTAAATAAAGGTCTTCAGGGTCTGTGTGATGTCATCAGCGGGATCAGAGCTGTGTGTCAAACATAAATAAACACAAGCGTACCCAGCACTGAAGAGCTTTACGTCTTTATTGATCTCCAGAGTCCTCCAGACATACACTCGCATGTACAGGCCAGAAGAACTCAACACACCAAAGAATTAAGCTGAGATTCATGAATTATTGCATATATCTGATCAAACAGAACTCAACACACACATTACAGATCAGCTTTTTTATGCTTTTGGCAGATTTTTATATTGCATTCCAGCTGAGCATTATCATTATTATAATCATAATCATCAGTAACATCATTTCTATGTAGATTTAACCCAAGACACTGAAGGTTACCAAGAACTTTCTCCCGCCTGTAAGAAAAACAGAGAGGATTTTAATACTGACACACACACACACACACACATATCTGGTTAGACGTCGACTTGTTCTGCATGTGTGTTACCTGTTTAGTGTGTGTCAGTAGAGTTCTGTGTGTGATCTGCTTCACAAACTGGATCTCCTTCTACCACAAACCAAACTTCATTGTGCCTGTTCAACAACTTCAGAGGACTACACACAACACACATTCAGTTAATTTCACTTATGCAAAACACACAACAAACACGTCAAAATAGACAAATGACTTGGATTTGTCTTATCGTAGTCTTAAAAACCCACTAGGTAACGTTAGCATGTTCTATTAAGCCCTATTAGTGTTACCTGGGAACCTCTGGTCATTTGTAATAATTGCAGAGGTTGTCTGTGATCTTAATCCTGTGCGAATCGGCCATGTCTGTCATTTGTGAAGTAAAAATTATTTTGATAATATTAGTCCCGTGCAAATCGTGATTTGGAGCGCTCATAAATTATTTTTCAAGGTTTATCCACCGTTTGCGATTAATGGAGGCTGTGTTTAAGTGTTTTGCTATTCATTTTGGTTGCAAAACTATTGTTTTGACCGTGAGTCTCCCGTTTATTTATTTATCAGGGGAACGCTTGTAACATTGTCAGCATTTGAGACCCGTCATGACGAACTGGACAGAAGATCACCGCAATCACGGGTCTCAAATGCTGACAGCTATGGTAATATACAGTTGAAAAAAAAAGTATGTGAACCCTTTGGGCTTACTTGGATTTCTTCATAAATTGGTCATAAAATGTGTTCTGATCTTCATCTAAGTCACAACAATAGAGAAACACAGTCTGCTTAAACTAATACCGCACAAACATTATACGTTTTCATGTTCTTATTGAACACAACATGTAAACATTCATAGTGCAGGGTGGAAAAAGTATGTGAAACCCTAGGCTAATGACTTCTCCAAGAGCTCATTGGAGCCAGGAGTCAGCCAACCTGGGGTCCAATCAATGTGAAGAGATTGGATGTGTTGATTCAAGCTGGCCTGTACAATAAAAAACACACACCAGTTTTGAGTTTGCTGTTCTGAAGAAGCGTTGTCTGATGTGAACCATGCCTCGCACAAAAGAGCTCTCAGAAGACCTACGATCAAGAATTGTTGACTCACATAAAGCTGGAAAGGGCTACAAAAGTATATCTAAAAGCCTTGATGTCCATGTGTCCACGGTAAGACAGATTGTCTACAAATGGAGAAAGTTCAGCACTGTTGCTACACTCCCTAGGCGTGGTCGTCCTGTAAAGATGACTGCAAGAGCACAGCGCAGAATGCTCAATGAGGTGAAGAAGAATCCTAGAGTGTCAGCTAAACACTTACAGAAATCTCTGGCACATGCTAACATTTTTGTTGACAAATCTACAATAAGGAAAACATTAAACAAGAATGGACTTCATGGGAGGACACCACGGAGGAAGCCACTGCTGTCCAAAAAAAACATTGCAGCACGTTTGAAGTTTGCAAAAGAGCACCTGGATGTTCCACAGCACTACTGGCAAAACATTCTGTGGACAGATGAAACCAAAATTGAGTTGTTTGGAAAGAACACACAACGCTATGTGTGGAGAACAAAAGGCACAGCACACCAACATCAAAACCTCATCCCAACTGTGAAATATGGTGGAGGGGGCATCATGGTTTGGGGCTGCTTTGCTGCCTCAGGCCCTGGACGGATTACTGTCATCGATGGAAAAATGAATTCCAAAGTTTATCAAGATATTTTGCAGGAAAAATTAAGACCATCTGTCCGCCAACTGAAGCTTAACAGAGGATGGACGATGCAACAGGACAACGACCCAAAGCATAGAAGTAAATCAACAACAGAATGGCTTCAACAGAAGAAAATACGCCTTCTGGAGTGGCCCAGTCAGAGTCCTGACCTCAACCCGATTGAGATGCTTTGGCATGACCTCAAGAGAGTGATTCACACCAGACATCCCAAGAATATTGCTGAACTGAAACACTTTTGTAAAGAGGAATGGTCCAAAATTTCTCCTGACCGTTGTGCAGGTCTGATCTGCAACTATAGGAAACGTTTGGTTGAGGTTATTGCTGCCAAAGGAGGGTCAACCAGTTATTAAACCCAAAGGTTCACATACTTTTTCCACCCTGCACTATGAATGTTTACATGTTGTGTTCAATAAAAACATGAAAACGTATAATGTTTGTGCGGTATTAGTTTAAGCAGACTGTGTTTCTCTATTGTTGTGACTTAGATGAAGATCAGAACACATTTTATGACCAATTTATGAAGAAATCCAAGTAAGCCCAAAGGGTTCACATACTTTTTCTTTCAACTGTATCATTAAACACCATACAAAAATAGGCTGTACAAACTATACGCAAAGTCTTGCCGTCACATCCGGAAAATAAATCAATAAATTGGAGTAAAATCACAGGCTTCATTTGTCCAGTGTGAATGCGCCACATGATCTCAGACAATCTCTGTAATTATTACAATTGACTAGAGGTCCTCAGGTAACACTAATCCTGTGTGAATAGGGCTTTAGAAATCAAATCTGATACACTCCTAAAATCTATATTCCAGTATTCTTGGGGAATTTATTTAATGATTTAAAGTAAATATGTCACCCTGGACAACAAAACCAGTCTTATGGGTCAATGAAAAATCAGCTTTCCATTGATTTAAGGTTTAGATGGGACAATATTTGACCGAAATATAACTATATACACCTCTGATCTGAGGGCGCAAAAACAAAATATTGAGAAAACGGTCTTTGAAATTGTCCAGATGATGTCCTTAGCATAGTATCTTTCTCACAAAAATAAAGTTTTGATATATTTACGGTAACAAATTTGTTCTATTTTCTCTTGTTTTCTCTTCAAATTTGTAAAGCATTTGTTTTATTTTTAGTGCATGATTTTTCAAAGTCAGGTAAGGTTCATCTTCAGGATTGTCACATCCATAACACTATATATTCCTCATATATGGACACATGAAAATGAATATAAAGTAACTATTTGATGTTCTATAAAGTGGCATAACTTCTTCATTCGTTGTGTATTATTGCTACAGGATTGTGCATTTTCCATTCCATTTTCTACCGCTTATCCGAACTACCTCGGGTCACGGGGAGCCTGTGCCTATCTCAGGAGTCATCGGGCATCAAGGCAGGATACACCCTGGATGGAGTGCCAACCCATCGCAGGGGATTGTGCATTTTATTTCACAGAAATCCTAAAAAGTTTATCGTCTTCCAAAAAACACGTCTTTTTTGTCACATCCATAACGCATGTTTATTTCCCTTTTTTTAATTGAATTTGTTTTTCATAGACTGACATTTTCTGAAGTTTAGACTCTATCAACAAGGGTTCAGTAAAATATAGACACATCCTTCAATATAATTGTAACAAATTCATTCTCCGAGCATCTTTATGTTACATCCATAATGCTGGAATTGCCCAGATGATTTTGGGGAGAAAAGAAAAACGGGTCATTTTGACCCACACAATGTTCAGTTGGCTTTTGCCGTGTTTTGTGATGCAGGGTCACTTATGGTCCACCTCTACTTCATTACAGCGTTTGGTTGTACCAAATATAGAAACATGACATTGTTTGTGTACCTGTCATAACCCACAGCGTAGTGGTGTGTGTGGTTGAAGTGGGCGTCGGTTTTGAGCAGTGCTTTGGTCAGCAGGTGGGCGTGAAGTCGAGAGATGATTGACAGCATCCAGCCGCCATAAATCCTCACATATACGTCCATGTCGGGCATGTCTGAGAAATACAGCTGAGGGAACACAAAAACACTTTTGATTAATGGAGATTCTACGTTCACTTCTTGACTCACGTTTGGTGATTCTGACCTTGTCATTGGTGGGAGTGGGCGGCTTCTCCTGATAGGCCGATGGAAGCAGGAAGCTGAGCGTGTAAATGGCCGGTTCCCACATCTTTGTTTCTTCAGGGACTTTGACGAGTACAGGAGCGGTCATTTCAAACTTTACACCTACAAACACACACACACACAGATGTGTGTCAGACGTCGGCTGACACACTGAAGATTCATCAGTAAATCTGTCACTCACCTTCTTTATTCTCTCCAGATATATAATGATAGAGACGTCTGAAGGCCATAGCCGCGCCCACCCCGAGGAAATACGCCTCAGCGTCTGTAGAGACCCACCGCGTGGACGAGTAATGACGCACCTACACATACATCAACAACAGGTGTCAGGTCCTTGCTAAGATTTGTGGGAAATGTTTGTGTGTGTGTAGTTTTTCACTCTATTTAATCACGTTTACACCTTTTTACAAGTCACGCAGAGTGAAAAACGCCCAAATAACTATTAGACTCAGCTATTGCAGTACATTAGTGTAACACAGATGAATAAAAGAGATAAATAGAGAGAGTCTGACTTCATACTGATCCGTCTTGCAGATCAGATCAAATTGAAGACATTCTGTGGATTCTGTGCAGTAACTGCTGGATGAATTACTGGGGCTGAGAAAATAAAACACAAAACACACTCAGAGTTGAGTTCTCTCTCTCTTTCTCCACAGAACTGATGGAGTGAATCAGTATCTCACCCGACACTGCTGTGAGTCAGACCGGACAGCATCAGCACCGTTACACAGGACACTAGAATCCTGAAGACACACAAAATTGAAATTAACAAAAAAAAGAGGAAGAGATGCCTTGAGCTGAGACATTTTTAAATTATGGCCTGTGTGGAGATTGGTAACAGACTGAGCTTCTGACGAGGAATCAACTGGACCATTGGATAAGAACTTGAATGAACTTTTGATGCCATTGGATATTTTCCTGATACGGATCCTTGTCCCTGTCTTGAGCTGAAATCTTTTTAAATCGAGTCTTAAATGAAGTTGAACATCAGAGGAGGTATAGACTGAACTATTGAAAAGGAACTTAAAAGGACATATTTTAATACTATTGGAGACTTATGTGGATGAGAGTGGACATTTTGATCTTTTTTCACTGTCTATATGGATCAATATAATTAATATTTTGGATATTGTAAGCTTTATAAACACATATAAAGCGCAACAGGAATTTTGAAAACAAACCGATCAACATTTTTTAAAGTTGACTGTTTAGATTCTAAAGTCGGCCATGCAACAGCAGCAGACTGGCCCCGCCCCTTTGTTTACTCTCAGAAGAGCTCTGAACACTCAAAGCAGATCCAGAGACAGAATCAGATTAGGGAGAATCCTGAAACATTGTTTGCTGACAATGATCACAATACTTTGAGAAAACAGCTCTTTATGGCACACTGCTTTCTGTCAACACTTCACCTTCATCACAAAAAGAGGCATATGTAAAGGCAGACAGATCTTGATATTTGAAGATGAAGAAAGAAATGAAGATTCAAGAATTCTATCGCTGAACATCTATCAAAATGGCACTGTCATGATCCAAGGATCAGAACCTGCCCTTCGTTCATTTAGAGTGGACTTAACAGAAATGAAAAAGCAGTCAAAGATCGAAACAAGCTCCATACAAAAACATGACGATCTTACTGCTGACTCTTCACCTAAACACATCCAACATACAGCAACAACTATAACAGTCTCAACTCAGTCTCCCATGTCAAAAATGAAAGAAACATCCATCCTTCATCAAAGAGCAGAGAGAACTCCACTCCTGGATCTTCATCACAACCAGAGAGCTACGCCGCAGCCGTCCAACAGACACCAAACCCTGCCGCTGATGAACTCCACCAGATTAGACATCTACTTAACATCATCTGCTCCAAACTCCTGAAATAACTCACACACACACTTTTTATTATCTATGAAGTCATTTAAAACTAGTTGTTGGAATAAACAAGGTTTGCACTCTTTAACTTTTGGAAACAAGACAATAGACAGAGATTTAATTAGCAGTATAAAAGATGTAGACATTGCAATATTTCATGAGACCTGGTGTCGGAGTAATGAGACTTTGCACTGTCCAAGAGGTTACAGAGAAATCATTGTGCCATCACTAAAAAGAGAATATTAAACATTTGATTAAAACTGTCAAAACTGAAAATTCATTAATATGGCTTCAAGTAAAATCTATTCTACCCCAGAGTAATCTTTACGTCTGTGCAGCGTATCTTCCACCTCATGATTCTCCATATTACCAAGAAGAATGCTTTCTTCACCTGCACAAAGACATCTTATACATCCAGTCCAAAGAAAATGTTGTTATATGTGGTGACTTAAATGCAAGGACTGGAAGAGAAATGGATTACTTTAATACCACAGGTAATGATCATATATTGAGGAAACAGCTGTGACAATGTCATCAACAGAACTGGGAAGCAGTTGTTAAAGCTTTGTAAAGGTCTAGGGCTGTACATCATAAATGGCAGAACCAGAGGAGATTCTTTTGGTAGATTTACTTAATGCTCCAAACTAGGAGCCAGTGTGGTTGATTACTCATTGACAGATATTGAGCCAAACTTTATTAATGCATTCACAGTCAGACCTCAACTTCCAGTTTCTGACCACTGCCAAACACTGCTTTACCTGAAGCAGTCGTTGATGGAGTCAGAACATCAAACAAACAGGAACAATCTAATGGAAATCAATCTAATGTCGAAGATTTCACAGAAAACATGAGCAGTCCTGAAATACTAAAACTGCTGGATGAATTTATGTCCAGAGAGTTTACTCTAGATACCAATGATATAAACTCAGCTACATACATACGATCTTAATTATATAATGCAAACATTGGCGACTATATCTAACATGAAACAACAAAATATTCATAAAATATATAAAAAAAAGAATTAAAGAATTAAAGAATTAAAGAGGATGTTTGGTTCGACAAAGAATACCAGAAAAGAGCTTCGCCGGCTTGATAATAAGAAACATAGAGAACCAACCAATCTGACACTTCGGCTCAACTAATCGAACTGTCTGAGAAACTATAAAAAACAAAAAACTATTTGTAACAAAAAAGATAAATATTATGAAGCTAGAGTTGAGGAAATTGATGAATCCATTGACCAAAACAATTTTTGGAATCTCTTTAAAAAATCTGAAAGCCCCAAATCAGACATATTACTAAAGAGCAGCACAATTTGGAGCTCTTACTTTAAAAACCTTTATCAAAAAATAAAACCTTTAGACCTCAATCAACCCCAAATAGAAACAAAGGAGAAATTAGAAGATATAAAGAAAACAAATACCAAAACCCATTAGACACACTCATCGCAACTTCAGAAATAACACAACACATTCAAAATCTTAAACTCAAGAAATCCTGTGAACAAGACAACATTAGTAATGAAATGCTGAAACACAGCAGCCCTCCTATAATTCAAGCCCTCGCAAAACTATTTAATTTGGTGTTAAGGTCTGGCAACTTCTGAAGGACTCATCACGCCTATTTATAAGAAAGGAGATAAATTTGAGCCCAATCATTTCTGGGGAATTTGTGTGGGCAGTAATCTTGCAAAGCTTTTATATAATATAATAAACAGCTGAATAGTTAAATTTCTGACCCAAAACAGCATCCTAAATAAATCTACTAAAACCTAAAACCACATCTACTCTTTCAATACTCTAATGAACAAAAATCTTAAGGGCTAACTAAGACAGTTTTTTTCAGGTTTCGTTGATTTAAGAAAAGCTTTCGTCTCTATTTGGCATGATGGTTTATTATACAAATTATTCAAAACTGGAATCGGTGGAAAACATGTGCGGTCAAACTTGGAGATTTCAGAAGCATTTTCTTCCAGCAAGGTCATAGAGTAATATCTACATAATTGATCTGGCTGAAACTCTGGAACGCTCCAGTGTCCCAGGACTTGCTCTGCATGATTCTGAGGTTAAATGTCTGATGGCTCAAGCTAAATCTGACTCTAAACACAACCCTGAAATATACAAAGAGATTGACAAACATCTTAAGTGTAAATATAATGAAAAATTAAAAAAAGAATTTGACCTCCACACCAAACTCCAGTGTTATTCTGCCCTGAATAGAACCACCAAACTGGCAAACTACTTATCAATAAAACAATTTAAAGAAAGACAAATCCTTTCAAAATATCTTCTCTGTGACCATGATTTAGAAATAGATAAAGGAAGACATAAAAACTCCTGGATTTTAAGAGAAGAAAGACTTTGCAGAGACTGTGACGTAAATCAAATAGAGGATGAGTAACACCTTTTATGTCCTAAATACACCGCTACAAGAGAAACATATTTTCGTTAATTTTGTACTATTATGTTGTATGTTTTTACTATTATATGATCAGACCAAACGCGAATGGCGCGATAAGCGCCAGTGATTTACATGTTAAGTCAATGCAAAGACGCGATAGACCTACTTGCGGCGCGATTCGCGCGAGTTAGAAAAAAAGAACTTTGGCGAAAATTCGCGCTGCGTTAACCAATCAGGAGCTTGCTCTAGTAGTGACGTGATTATAACGTATCGAGCGGAGGCAGAAATCCTAAACAACAATGGAGGACAAAATCATTGTTGCTGTATGTGGATACCTGGAGCTGTACATACATCTTACTTTTATCAAAACAGAAATAAAAAGTATCTTGCTTGTAAGAAAGTGAGTGAGGAGGTCAGACAATCTGGTAAATTGTCAAAAACGATCTTTACGCAATTTGAGCAATATATATATAAATGTAGCTCAAAGCCCCTCACATGATTTGACGCGCGAATGAAGCGACCGAGTATGCTTCAGATTCTGCGGTGTTTAAGGCGCGCGCACACGCACGGATCTCCTGGTTTTGCCGAGTGGTTAATGTATTTATGTTGACTCTCATTTAAATCAACCAATCAGATTTTAGACATAAGTTTACAGCTATTTTAAATGTAATCTTACAACCAGGATTAGGTGCTTCTAGGCCATTGTTTTTCACTTATCATTTCTTCTGATTTCAGAAGTAAGTTATGGTCAAGGTTGGGCTTTGGTGTGGGTTTAGGTTTATTTATAAAAATGTAGTCCTTAGGTCAACAAAATGTGTTCCCCTGAGGACAGCAACCACTTGGCAAAATCAGGTCGAGCCGCACCCACACAGAGAGAGAGAGAGAGAGAGAGAGAGATGAAAGTTTTGTCTGTGTCGCAGTGCGGATTGACTTACACCTGCACGAGTCTTCATCTACCCATTAATATTTTTAGCTGATATTTTATTTTCACTAATTGTATCTACACTGAAAAAACTGCAACGATTTCCAAATTCTTTAGAGACTATTAATTATTTTTCCATAACAATCAAATTATTATAAAACCAATTAGCATTAAAACACATCGTCATTACTTCCTATTTAAGAAAAACAAATAAAAAACTTACATGCTGTTTGATTGCCGCTGGAGGAGATGAAGCGGGCGGATCTCACACCGGCACCGAGCGCGTTCACGACTGCCTTTCCACGCGCGGGCGCGCACGCTCAGAACAGACGTGACCGGAGTCTAGATACTTGGTTAAAACCAAGTTTTATTTCTTATAGAAGAAACGAAACACACATCTCACTATTTAATGTTACTGTATTTATTTAAAACGTACAGCGAAACCAGCAAGCAAAGTAAACCAAACAAATCAAGCGGGAGTGAATTTCACCAAGTTTGAGGGGAAAATAAAAGCCCTGATACAGAAAATAACTACCACAAACTGGAGTACCGTGTAGTTCACACGTTTACAGGTCTAAAAACCGTGAATACAGCGAGCGACGCGACACATCTACATCTTTATTTCAACAGAAGCGATCGTTCGCTCGCGGAATAAACACACGATATAAACAGTGCTTTGTCCTCAATTTCCGATGGTATTATATTGATAATTGTAGTAAAATACAAGGAGAACTCACAAAACACACGGAGGCCTCGTCTTCAAGTAAAATAAAACTCCTAAACGCAAAACACGGCAGAAAAGATTTTGCGCCAAACCGGTAAATATTTAAGGTTGGGTGGCACATTACAAGTAGGTGTTAAATCATAGACTAAAGAAAAAATGATCCAAGTCGAAGAAACCAAGATAAATATATATTCCCATCTGAACAAATATCGCATGGAGGCGTTTTTGTGCTTGAGTTGTCCAGTTCTCTGATTTGCTTCAAATTTCAAAGAAATGAACCGAAAAACCACGAAATACAAACAAAAGATACAACAACATTTATCAACATCAGCCGGGGCTACTTCAGTTAAATAATACCAACGTGAGGAATTATGATAAAGTTGAAAGGAATCAAAGGTTTTGAGCACATTTAGTAAAATGATTGTAAATCTTTGGAATGAAAGAACAAATAGATCGAGCAGAGTAACGACATCAAAACTGTAAACCGAAGCAAGAGATTCCATCTTAGACGCCATGTTCCACATCAGCCGTTCTCTTGCTGTCAACACGCATGGAAATCCAGCAGCGAAATTAAAAATCTTTTAACGCTTGCATAGTGAGGTTGCCATTTCCATGGTAACGACGCCAGGGAAGGTTCACCAGTCCAAGCTCTGCTCTCGTCGACATGTTTCTCACAACGTTGCCTCTCTTTGTCTCTCTCGGCCGTTGGACGTCTTCTTCACCTTGTGGACGCCCTCCAACGCTCCTGACTCCGTCACACTGTGCGCAGAGAGAAATAATCACACAACCAGCTTTTCAGAGAGAGACAAAGTGAGAGAGAGAGACATACACTTCATCCATCTCCTGGTCCTCCTCATCCTGGGGCAGCTGTAGATAGGGATTGTTTGATGCCGGACGGAATTTAAACCCCGTCAGAACGAAGAAGATCAGAGTGGAAATCTCCACTAAAAACTGCAAACATAAGGAGAGGAAGACAGAGATTACGACGGGTCAAGATCGATTGGATCGATCCGTCAGCTAAGGTCAAGACAGGTGGAGTATGAAGTGTAATGACCTCCTGACACCACTGCCACTGGAACGGCACAGTGACCTTCAGCAGGATAGCGATGATCCGTGTGAAGTAGATATAACACACGATCTGAAGACAGACGAAAATCATTCATGCGTCATTTCAATAACAACAAACTAATGTGACAATAAATACAGCCAATAAGAGCAAACTCCAGACACAAGTGATCTGTTGTCTCACCATCACATAATAATGTCTGAAGAGCTTTAACTTCTCCAGGTTCATTGCCGCTGCAAGCAACAAAAACACAAGCATTAGCTTGTTAGCGCACATTTTACACAAGCACACGTTCTCTTACGTGCACGAACACACCTTTGCCATCTGTGTTAGACGCCTCCTGCAGATGCCGGATGGACCTGATAAACGCAGAATCATAAAAACACATCAAGAAACAAAGATTTGTGACCCAATAAACAGCGTCACACACATACACACGCACCAGACGACAGGAAAGAGGACGGCACCGCAACAGATGAGATCCACCAGGAACAGAATCTCTCTCCAGAGGGCGTATTCGCTCGCCCCTTCCTCCGTTTCCTCGATGATTATAAAAGCAACGTTAGCCAAAACCTGCAACAACACACAAAAAGCAAACGGTCACTGCCGTCACATCACAAACTCTTCATGACGAAACACAAACACACACACACACAGACCTGCAGAGGAATGACGATCATGAAGATCTTCTTCTCTTTGTCGGACAGAATGTATTTCACGAAAGCAAAACCCGTGCCGATGAGAGCCAGCGTGATGAAGAGAAGAGCTCCTTTCAACCTACAACACAACGAAACACAAAACACTGTCTGAATATTGAGCCTTTTTCAAGTGTGACACTAGCGTGAGGTGGGATACACACAGGTGGGTGATGTAGTACATGACGGCCCAGCCTTCAATCGGGTGACCCTCAGAGTTGATGAAGTGATAGTTTATCTGAAACACACACAACAGGATACTCATAAGCATTTAATATCGTTTTGTGCTAACATTCAGGTTTGACGTACAGTACATCTGGACGCTAGCTAAGCAATAAATCTAGTGACTATGTGGATAAACGTTAGATGTGCCGTCAATCATCTCGAAATCCTCATGAATGAGCTGTGCACGTACCAAACGAATGGAAACAAAGTGTTTCAATATGACAACGACATTAACTAGCAAAGCAGCGACTTTTTATTGAAAGCGGTTGGCAACACTGGTCGCAAGGGACGTGGTGGTGGCAGGCAGCGCAGCTAGTACACGTATGTCTGTAATAGTCTGCTAAAGATCTGCAGAACATCTGATGTGTAAAAACATCTAAATGTCTTATAAAGAGCAGCTTTACATCCAATCTAAATCTTGAACATCTGACAGACGTCTTCTAGACATCTATATGACGATTTTTGTGTGCTATCAGGGAATCTGAAGCCAGTCAAGTAGATGTGTACAGGGAGTGTGAAGAGAGCACGGGTTGTGTCACGTCAGACAGATGATTGTGTTATACTCACACTGTGAAAGAGCAGCGAGATGGCTTTAGTGTACGCCAGCGCCGCCATCAGCCAGTGAATCTTAAACACACTGTCCCTGAACAATACACACACATAACCATCAGATACATCACCTCTTTAACACACAGTGACAGATGTATGTGTGTGTGTACCTGTGCTTGAGCAGTGTGTATGTCCAGATAACAGCAGCGCTGAAGAAGACCACCGCCATTGAGATGTAGAGGCGCGGCAGAGGGATCTCAGACGCTGAGAGAAAACCGTTCAGATTCCTCTCCATGATTTCCACCTAAAACACAAACACACACACAGTGTGACACTCGTCATGTGATCGTGACCCTGTCTGATGAGGACTGATGTACTCACGTGGAGAGAATAGGGACTCAGCATCCCGGGTTTTTGATTGTGGCAGTTGTGGAAGTCCAAGTTGTACAATCCCTGAGACCGGACGCCCATCGTGAGACGGAACTGAGAGGGAGGGAGTGAACACAGTCAGACACCATTCACTAGTGTGTCATCATTGATTCCTCCTCATGTGTGTGTGAGTCTTTATTAGGTGAAACATTTTGAGAAATGTGTATTGTGTTCATCCACTGAAGTTCAGCGTTGTTTGATGATCTTTTGTGTTCTGCTGAAGATAGAATCTCCCACGGGTTTGTAGATAATGGACATCTCATGTGTTTCTCCTGAACTTACACCTAAACCTCAGTGTGACATGTGTTGTGTGATAAAACTAGTTTGTGTTGTGTTAAATGTTGAATAATGTTGTGAGCTCCTCACACTGAAGTTGTAGGACTCTTCATGCTTCTCCAGATTAAGGATCTTAACGTTCTCCACCTGATGAGCGATAAAGAAGTTTAGCTCAAGTGTGAGTTTGAAAGAGAGTCTGTGTGTTTTACAGGAGAACCCGTTCTCTGTCGTACCTTCTGAGTCACGTGTGCGGTCACTTTAGCGCTGGTTTTATCCGTGTCTTTTGAAGCCTCTGCTTTGGTGTCACTCTTTTCCTCTCTTCTCCTCCTCGCTAAAGAAACAACACAATCAATAACAACACTATACACACACAAACAGACACACACACATCTCAGTGTATGTATGTTTGATCTTTACCTCCATCAGCCATTTTCCTCTCGGGCTTCAGTTCAGCCTCCAGAACGCTGTCTGAATCACCACCGTAATGCTTCACATGCACACTACACACACACACACAGTTTACATCACTTCCATGGCCTATAAAAGCGTTCATTTTAGTCACACTTGATCAAATAACACCAACTAAACAGGTACGTCAAGTAAGGGATAATCCACGGCTAGCCGTGCATTAAAGGATTTTAATGCACAACGTGGAGGAAAAGAAGTGGATTCAAATCCTTTAATACAAGGCTAGCCGTGGATTATCCCACTGATACCATGCTTATTTGCAAAGTTAAAACTTTTATTGATGTTTACAGTGTCACTTTAGATCAAACAGGGGATGTTGTCAGTTCATTTTAAATGTAATCAAACTGACTGGAGCTACCCGTGCGTTAAAGGCTTTTAATGCACACCTTCCACCCAATCAGAATCCATTATTCAAATAGACCATGGTATAATACACTGATAGTTTACCCCAAATTGAAAGTTGGGTAAACAGACCTGAGGTCCTTTGTGTCGATGATGAAGAGCATCAGCTCATCTTCACTCTTTTGTTTGTTCAGTGTGCACTCCTCAGCCCCCTCAGCCTGAACACAACAGAAACATCAACACAATATCTGACAGAGAGAGAGAGAGAGAGAGAGAGAGAGACACAGAGAGACACAGAGAGAGAGAGAGAGAGAGACACAGAGAGAGAGAGAGAGACACAGAGAGAGAGAGAGAGAGAGACACAGAGAGAGAGAGAGAGAGACACAGAGAGAGAGAGAGAGAGAGAGAGAGACACAGAGAGAGAGAGAGAGACACAGAGAGAGAGAGAGAGAGAGACACAGAGAGAGAGAGAGAGAGAGAGAGAGAGAGAGAGAGACACAGAGAGAGACACAGAGAGAGAGAGAGAGAGAGA
Source organism: Triplophysa dalaica (assembly GCF_015846415.1). Classification (NCBI taxonomy): domain Eukaryota; kingdom Metazoa; phylum Chordata; class Actinopteri; order Cypriniformes; family Nemacheilidae; genus Triplophysa; species Triplophysa dalaica. The sequence continues at coordinate 616,565 of NC_079543.1, forward strand.
GAGAGAGAGAGAGAGAGAGAGAGAGACACAGAGAGAGAGAGAGAGAGAGAGAGAGAGAGAGAGAGAGAGAGAGACACAGAGAGAGAGAGATATTCCAAAAAAAGCCCAGTAGCCAAAATCAACATCAGCGTTTCAAACTAAACAACGTGCCCCTAGAACACACCAAGAACTACACATATCTTGGTATAAACATTAGTAACACCGGAAACTTAAACAAGGCTGTGAACGACCTGAGAGACAAGGCACGAAGAGCCTTTTACGCCATAAAAAAGAATATCAAAATTGACATCCCAACCGTAATCTGGTTGAAAATAATACAATCAATTATAGAACCAATCGCGCTGTATGGAAGTGAGGTTTGGGGTCCTCTCGCCAACCAAGAGTTCAGCAGATGGGACAAACACCCAATAGAGATTCTGCAAACAGAAATGTGTAAAAACATTCTACGGGTACAGAGAAAAACTCCAAACAACGCCTGCAGAGCAGAATTAGGACTGTATCCTCTAATCATTAAAATACAAAAAAGAGCTTTAAAATTCTACACACACCTTAAGAACAGCGACACAGACACACTCCATCACAAAGCCTTAAGTCATCAAGAGCTGAGCCCAGAGAGAAACCCCTTCATCCAACTGATCTCACAACTAACTCTACAACCCCAAACATGCCCAAGTCAACCCCAAACCCCAGCCAGACTAAACCAAATGATGAAAAGACAAAAAGAGAAATATCTCAAACACTGGACAGAAGCAACAGCTCAGCAAAGTAAAGTGGAATGCTATCTGTCACTAAAGAGAGAATATAAAGTGTCAGAATAGCTCACAAGCGTATCAGACCCTAAACTAAGAAAAGTGTTGAGCATGTACAGACTCAGTGATCACCAGCTCACTGTAGAGACGGGCAGACACAGACACACATGGACACCGAGAGAAGAGC